>NW_021613865.1:0-5734 GCF_004785775.1 Grammomys surdaster | reverse complement strand
TGACAGAAAAGGGCTGCATAAGAGGCTGGGCTTTTCTGGAACTCAGGCTCAGACTGAAATGCTGGCTCTTCTTACTACCTTCAGGCTGTAACTGATGGGGCCGTCCTCTTCAGATTCTTGGCCCTTATGACTTGATGTAGAAGCCTCTCAACCTCAGAATCCTCTGGGATGTGTCAGCCTCTTAGTCAAGCAAGTCCATTCCTACAGTTTTCCCACCCTCCTGTTTAAGGTCATCCTGGCTACATCTAAGAGCAGCCAAGACTATAGAATACAATGGAGTGCTATTAGTTCTTAAAAGGAAAGGAATTGCAACAGTGCAACAAGATGAACCTTGAGGACCTTGTGCTAAGTTAAATGAGCCAGTCAAAGCAGGACACGCTCCATGTGATTCGACCTGTGTTAAGTACCCACAGTGTGCTCACATTCACGGGGACAAAAAGGAGACCCACAGTTCCTAGGGTTAAGGAATGATGAGAAGCTGTTGTTTAGTGGATAAGAGGGCCTCTTACGAGGGTTGCTTCTGTCCTTCTACCATGGATTCTGGGGATTGACTCAGGTCCTTGAAATTGCTAGCAAGTTTTACAAATGAACTATCTCCCCAGCCCCAAAGTTACAAAGCCCAAATCAATCAGTCACTCAGCCTTGTAGAACCATTAACAGTTTTGTTTCTTCCTAAGAATTTCAGTTCACAGAACAACACTTAGAGACATCCTGGCCTAGAGACATCCTGGGCAAGGCCATGCCTGCAGGGAGGATTCGGGCATAAGAGTTAAGTGAATCGGGCTCCGTACAGGTCATTCTGAAAAGGCCCCTTGCTGACCATAGACACAAGGTCATCTGGATCCAGCCCAACTCTAAGCCAGAAGTGATGCTGTGCCAATGAGAATGGGCCTCTGCATCAAACCAGCAGAACTGAGTTTGTGGAAGTGGGTTTTTCATAAAATACTAGGACACCTCCACCTATCAACTTATTATTTCAGCTATAGGCAGTCTCTTCATATGCCACTGTGGTCTTTGAATGAGAAAGGCCCCCATTCTGTTTGAATACTTGGTCCCCAGTTGGTGGGGGATCAAGTTGTTGCTGGTATCTGGGGATGCAGTCCTTGGGCTACATGTTCCTCCAGCTGGTCCCAGGTTGTTTTCAGGGAGAGGAGGATAGAGTGGAGGTGCGGCCTTCAGAGATGCAGCCCTTGCCTGTGCCGTGGGCGGAGTCCTACTATCTGGAAATGATTGGGAGATGGAGACTTCTTGCAGGAGCTGTGTCACTAGGGGTGGATTTGAGGTTTCAAACTCCCGGACAGCTAGCTTGCTGCCTCACTCATGGTTGAGGATCAGGTGTGAGCACTCAGCTACTGCTCCAGCACCATGCTTGTCTGCCTGCTCCCATGGGCCACCATGATGGTTACAGACTCACTCTCTGAAACTTGATAAATTCTTTCTTGTATAAATTGCCTTGATCAAGATGTCTTATCACTACAGTAGAGAAATAACTGAATTAGTCACACAGTCACGCTTAATTTACTCTCAAAGGACTGTGCTTGTGGTGATGACTTCAGCTGACACTGCCTTTCTTCACACCTGGTACTTCTCCTTTTCCATTCCACTCCAGTTTCTGGCACTCGGGGGCTACATGGTAACATACAAAACCTAAGTCAAGTCAGGAGGATTTAAGACAAGGAGACTCAACTCTCAGTGCCAAGTAAACTGGCCAGCCACTTCTCGACACTGAAGTCACCTGGTTCATCGGTGGCAGCAGCTACCTACAGAAGACAGCACAGGGCAGGAGCAGCTGTGGTAGAGGAGCAATGTGTGGTCTGGGCAGAACCACTCCCGCCAGGAACATATGCTCAAAAAGTAGAACTGATAGTTATAACCAAAGCCCTAGACCTGGGGGCAGGGAAAAGGTCAACATTTATACAGACAGCAGGTATGCTTTTGCCACCACCCATGTACATGGAACAATTTACCAACAAAGAGGACTTCTGACATCAAGTGGAAAAGAGATCAAGAATAAAGCTGAAATTCAGGCCCTCTTAAGTGCCCTCCTCAGACAGGCCAAGGTAAGCATTACTCACTGCCCAGGACACCAAAAAGGAAAAAACCTTATAGCCAAAGGAAATAACCTGGCAGATAAGGCTGCCAAAGATGTGGCCCTTGGAGACTCTGTGCCCGTGTTAGTCCAAGAAGCCGAAGAGTGGCATTGGACTAAGGGTTGGCTTCACTTAGACTACACCAGGGAGAAAGAGGCCCAAATATCTGGGTAACCCACCAATTACTACCTCAAGGGTGAGGGTCAGTGGAAAACCCAAGAGGGAAAAGTTATACTACCTTGGGACCAGGCCTGAGACCTCCTACAACAAATGTATAAATGGACTGACCTCAGCAACAAAAAATTGGTTGAAGCTATTAAGAGATCTAAAATGTTTATGACAGACTCGAGATACCTAACAGAGGAGATAGTAAACAATTGCAGAGTCTGTCAACAGGTGAATGCCAATCCCACCAAAGTTGGCGCCGGAAAGAGACCTAGAGCAAATAGACCAGGCATGTTTTGAGAATTAGACTTTACAGAAATCAAACCTGGAAAATTTGGGTATAAGTATTTGCTAGTTTTCATAGATATCTTCTCAGGATTGATAGAGGCCTTCCCCACCAAACAAGAGATAGCTTCAGTTGTAGCCAAGAAGATCCTGAAAGAAATCTTCCCGAGATTTGGAGCACCCAAGTTTATAGGTTCAGATAATGAACCTACCTTTGTGTCCCAGGTAAGTCAGGGTCTTGCAAAGGTATTGGGGACCAATTAGAAACTTCAATGTGCATATCGTCCCCAGAGTTCAGAACATGTAGAAAGAATAAATAGAACCTTAAAAGAGACCTTAACTAAATTAACCTTAGAGACTGGTGGTGACTGGGTGATGCTCCTTCCCCAGCCTTGTTCAGAGCTAGAAACACCACCTGCCAGATGAATTTGACCCCTTTTGAAATCATCTATGGAGGACCCACTTCTCTTGTGACCTTGGGGGCTGACCTTGAGAGTTCAGAGCGAGGTGACCATGAGTTTATAAAGAGACTCGTGGCCCTCAAGATAGTCCAGAGGAAAATATGGTCCCAGCTTTCGGCCTTTTATGCCCCAGGAACTACTGAAGTACCACACCGGTTCTGGGTCAGTGACGCTGTCTATGTCCACAGACATAAGACCCAGTCCCTGGAACCTTGCTGGAAGGGCCCCACCTGGCACTGCTGATGACCCCCATAGCCATCAAGTACACGGCATAGCTGCCTGGATACATGCTTCCCACTTGAAACCAGTGACATGTCCACCCCTGTGCATTACCCATCTTGGAGTATAAAGAAGACAGTCCATCCCTTAAAGCTCAAGATCACTAAACAGGCCAACAAAACTAAAGATCCTCCTAAACCATGTAGGAGACCTAATCTTACTACACCAGTCAAGATTAGCTGCCAGGCCCAGCCTACAGCAACCTGTTAAACTTACTTAGCTTTTATTGTCGACCCTGACTGACAATGAAGTAGCCAGAGTGTCTCAAAGCCACCCCCTACTCCCTTATACTTGGTGGCCAGATCTGGTGTTTGACCTTTGCCAGCTGGCTGCTGGACTAGACTCTTGGGATATCCCAATTCACCATGCATCCAACTTCCCCTTACATGATAACTCACAGTGGGCTCAGGATGCCATGTGGGGTGTGGGTACAAGTTTTCTCAATGTGCCCTACTGACTTGTGATTTCTGTGTCTGCCCCCAGGGACCCTCCCAGGTAGGTCAGAAAAGTTTAGATGTGGGAAAAGAGACCAATTCTATTGCAAGGCTTGGGGATGTGAGACCATTGGACAGGCCCATTGGAAACCGTCCTCTTCCTGGGACTTAATTACTGTCTCTAGAAACTCTTCTATTTTCCCCAATTGTGCTAGTTATAAATAGGTACAGGCACCCTTGTGTGAGAGTTCAGGAACCTGTAACCCCGTATGGGTTCAGTTTACTCAGAAAGGAAAAAAGGTCAGAGAAGACCAGTTAAAAGGAAAAACATGGGGACTCCGGATTTACATGTCTGGACATGATAAGGGGCTCCTTTTTACAGTCATTGGGCCCATCGGGCCCAACAAAAAAGAAAAAAGAGGACATGGGGATCCCCCATCAGCTACCCCAACCCAAACCTACCCAGAGAAGGCCAGCTGTGGATAGAACCCCCAAAAGCCAGGGGGCACCTCTTCTCAACCCCTCCGAACTAGCTCCACTGACAGGACTCATTAACAAAACCTTTTTAGTGCTCAATGGGTCTAGACCTGAAAAGACTGGATCCTGCTGGCTCTGCTATGATATAGCTCCCCCCTATTAGGAGAGGATTGCTTTTACCTCCCCCATTGTTAATTTATCCAATAAATCCTTGTCCTGCCTTTGGACCCAAAAATCAGGAGTAGGACTAACCCTACAAGAAGTAAAAGGTACAGGACCCTGCCTTGGTCAAGTCCCTTCTATACATCAGTTTCTCTGTAAGGAGACCTATTCCTCTCCCTTAATTGCTTCTTATATAATCCCACCTGAGAACGGGTGGTGGGCCTGCTCCACCGGACTAACCCCCTGCATCTACCACAGGGTCCTAAATTTATCTAAAGATTTTTGCATCCTGCTACAACTGGTGCCCAAGCTACTTTATCATTCTGATGAAGAAATGTTAGACAGGTGGGAGGGTAGCCATCGTGCCAAGCAGGAGCCTATTGCCAGCTTAACAGTCTCCCTCCTATTAGGTTTGAGTGCTGCAGGAGAGGCAATGGGAGCCACCTCCCTTGTATAAATTAAAAGTTATAATTTACAATTATAACTTTTGAGTCATAGTCATATAGTACATGACAGAAACTAAATTTATAGTTTTATTCTGACCTGCACTTTGGGGTCTTTCATAGACAACTTCAAGCCTTGACTCCAGTGGCCCAGTGATTCCTAAATAAAAAACAATGAAAATGTGACGCCAATAGTTAAATGGAGCTAATACTACTTATCAGCAAAGTCCAAATACAACACGGAAGTGAGGTCAGTTTTTGAGAATTACACTAGACTTCCTTTACTTCAGTCCATCGCCCTTTAGGACCACAAGCCTCCCCATTGTCTTCTACATTTAGAACTGGGTGTAAGGATGGAGGCCTGCTGTGGAACTTTGTCAATGTGCAAGGATTGCTATTGCAAATAGGAGCAGCTGTGATCCCCTGAATAACACTGTGACAAGACTGGGCCAAATATTCACTCACTGGGGGATGAGGAGAGAGGAGACACACGCAGCTATCAGCTGCTGGAGAGGGGGACTCCTCTCTGATGGGGTAGTCACACTTAAGTTGCCCATGCTCCTGTAACCACCATCAGACTCACTGGTTCACCAACTTAAACTTGAGTGGAATGGTTGGTCTGTCATTAGTGCCATATCTGGGGTGAAGAGACATCTGTTCACATCTCTCCAGGAAAGTTCCTTAAGGCCAAAACTGCCAGAGTACAAATCAGCCTCCTTGCTTGTTGACACTCCAGCTGCAGCCTAGCCAAGTGTCTCCTTTGACATCAACATGTGAATAACATTATCTAGGAAGGCTTCAGTTTGACATCAACAAGTGAATAACTATCTATTGAAGGCTTCAGTGTTAACAACCAAACAGACAAGCAAATGACCCATGTTTGTATTAAACATTAATTTCACTATTATGGGAAACAGATGTGTGAGGAGTGGATGAAG
>NW_021613864.1:0-3354 GCF_004785775.1 Grammomys surdaster | reverse complement strand
AAATTTGCACAATATCTTCCCACAAACCCAGCACTTCAAAGGATAATGGATGGAAAACGCCAACACAAGGAGGGAAACTACAACCTAGAAAAAGCAAGGAAGTAATCTTCCAACAACCCCAAAAGAAGATAACTATACAAACATAACTTTACCTCTAATAACAAAAATAACAGGAAGCCACAATCATTTTTCCTTAATATCTCTTAACATCAATGGTCTCAATTCCCCAATAAAAAGACGCAGACTAGCAGACTGGATACACAAACAAGACCCAGAATTTTGCTGCATACAAGAAACACACCTCAGTGACAAAGACAGACACTACCTCAGAATAAAAGGGTGGAAAACAATTTTCCAAGCCAATGGTCCCAAGAAACAAGCTGGAGTAGCCATTCTAATATCAAATAAAATCGACTTCCATCCAAAATTAATCAAAAAAGATAAGGAAGGACACTTCATACTCATCAAAGGAAAAAGCTACCAAGGTGAACTCTCAATTCTGAACATCTATGCCCCAAATGCAAGGGCACCTACATACATAAAAGAAACTTTACTAAAGCTCAAAACACACATTACACCTCACACAATAATAGTGGGGGATTTCAACACCCCACTCTCAGCAATGGACAGATCATGGAAACAGAAACTAAACCGAGACACTTTGACATTAACAGAAGTTATGAACCGAATGGACTTAACAGACATCTATAGAACATTTCATCCTAAAACAAAAGAATATACCTTTTTCTCAGCACCTCATGGTACCTTCTCCAAAATAGACCATATAATTGGTCACAAAACAAGCCTCTACAGATACAAAAAGATTGAAATAATCCCTTGCCTCTTATCAGATCACCATGGAATAAGACTGGTCTTTAATAATGACAAAACCAATGGAAAACCCATGTGCACATGGAAACTGAACAACTCTCTACTCAATGATGACTTGGTCAAGGAAGAAATAAAGAAAGAAATTAAAGACTTTTTAGATTTCAATGAAAATGAGGACACATCATACCAAAACTTGTGGGACTCCATGAAGGCAGTGCTAAGAGGAAAACTCATAGCTCTAAGTGCCTACAAAAAGAAACTGGAAAGAGCACACACTAACAAGTTGACTGCACAACTAAAAGCCCTAGAACAAAAAGAAGCAAATACACCCAGGAGGAGTAGAAGGCAGGAAATAATCAAACTCAGGGCTGAAATCAACCAAATAGAAACTGAAAGAACAATACAAAATATCAATAAAACCAGGAGTTGGTTCTTTGAGAAAATCAACAAGATAGATAAACCGTTAGCCAGATTAACCAGAGGGCACAGAGAGAGTATCCAAATTAATAAAATCAGAACTGAAAAGGGAGACATAACAACAGAAACGGAAGAAATTAAAAAAATCATCAGATCCTACTACAAAGGCCTATACTCAACAAAACTGGAAAACCTGGATGAAATGGACAATTTCCTAGACAGATACCAGGTACCAAAATTAAACCAGGAGCAGATAAACCATCTAAATAGTCCCATAACCCCTCAGGAAATAGCAGCAGTCATTAAAAGTCTCCCCACTAAAAAAAGCCCAGGACCAGATGGTTTTAGTGCTGAATTCTATCAGACCTTCAAGGAAGACGTAATACCAATTCTCTTCAAACTATTCCACAAAATAGAGACAGAAGGAACACTACCCAATTCGTTCTATGAAGCTACAATTACACTCATTCCCAAACCCCACAAGGACCCAACAAAGAAAGAGAACTTCAGACCAATCTCCCTTATGAACATCGATGCAAAAATACTCAATAAAATTCTAGCAAACCGAATCCAAGACCACATCAAAACAATCATCCATCATGATCAAGTAGGTTTTATCCCAGGAATGCAGGGATGGTTCAATATTCGGAAATCCATCAATGTAATCCACTATATAAACAAACTTAAAGAAAAAAACCATATGATTATCTCACTAGATGCTGAGAAAGCATTTGACAAAATTCAACATCCCTTCATGATAAAAGTCTTGGAAAGATCAGGAATTCAAGGCCCCTACCTAAACATAGTAAAAGCAATTTACAGCAAACCAGTAGCCAACATCAAGCTAAATGGAGAGAAACTTGAAGCAATCCCACTAAGATCAGGGACTAGACAAGGCTGCCCACTCTCCCCCTACCTATTCAATATAGTACTGGAAGTCTTAGCCAGAGCAATTAGACAACAAAAAGAAGTCAAAGGGATACAAATAGGAAAGGAAGAAGTCAAAATATCGCTATTTGCAGATGATATGATAGTATACTTAAGTGACCCCCAAACTTCCACCAGAGAACTCCTAAACCTGATAAACAACTTCAGCAAAGTGGCTGGTTATAAAATCAACTCAAACAAATCAGTAGCCTTCCTCTACATGAAAGATAAACAGACTGAAAAAGAAATTAGGGAAATGACACCCTTCACAATAGTTGCAAATAATATAAAATACCTTGGTGTGAATCTAACCAAGCAAGTGAAAGACCTGTATGACAAGAACTTCAAGTCTCTGAAGAAAGAAATTGAAGAAGATCTCAGAAGATGGAAAGATCTCCCATGCTCATGGATTGGCAGGATTAATATAATAAAAATGGCCATCTTGCCAAAAGCAATCTACAGATTCAATGCAATCCCCATTAAAATCCCAACTCAATTCTTCACAGAGTTAGAAAAGGAAATTCTCAAATTCATATGGAATAACAAAAAACCTAGGATAGCGAAAACTATTCTCAACAATAAAAGAACTTCGGGAGGAATCACCATCCCTGACCTCAAGCTGTACTACAGAGCAATAGTGATAAAAACTACCTGGTATTGGTACAGAGACAGGCAGGAAGATCAATGGAATAGAATTGAAGACCCAGAAATGAACCCACACTCCTATGGTCACTTGATCTTTGACAAAGGAGCTAAAACTGTCCAGTGGAAAAAGGACAGCATTTTCAACAAATGGTGCTGGTTCAACTGGAGGACAACATGTAGAAGAATGAAAATTGATCCATTCTTATCCCCTTGTACAAAGCTCAAATCTAAGTGGATAAAGGACCTCCACATAAAACCAGATACACTGAAACTAATAGAAGAGAAGGTGGGGAAAAGCCTCGAATACTTGGGCACAGGGGAAAAGTTCCTGAACAGAACTCCAATGGCATATGCTCTAAGATCGAGAATTGACAAATGGGACTTCATAAAATTGCAAAGTTTCTGTAAGGCAAAGGACACTGTCAATAGGACAAAACGACAACCAACAAATTGGGAAAAGATTTTTACCAATCCTTCATCTGATAGAGGGCTAATATCCAATATATACAAAGAACTCAAGAAATTAGACTCCAG
>NW_021613863.1:0-2764 GCF_004785775.1 Grammomys surdaster | reverse complement strand
TTTTTAAAGATCACCAATGTTTTTGTCTACTCCAGGTCTCTAGGCTATCTAGTCTCTGATTCTTAGTTCCCCAAGTATTGTTAGAAATGGGTTCGATCAAGTAGAATAGGCTATAAGTTAAAACAGTCATTGGTTAGCTATTCCCCAAAACACTGGTCACCATTGCCCTAGCATAGACTGATTGCCTAGGCTAAACATACTATAGGTCAAAGATATTGTTACTGAGTTGGATGTTTCTCTTTTAATAGCCTGCAGGGTATCATCCCTCACAAAAACACTAGACTTTAGCGTAAAACCTCCATGTAGGCACCAGCTGACTTCTCCATGGTCAGTGAATTGTGTGGTTGTTGTCATCAGCGATGGGCATACTCTCGGTTTGCAGATAGCATCCCTCTGTCTCAGCACCAGCCTGAGGTGTGGTATGATCTCCACGGGAATCTCTTGCCAAAAACTAAAATAAATGTAACTAAGTTCTGCCACTGCATGCTTTTCATGACTAGAAGAGATGACTCTTGAGACTATGTATTCCCCAATACTAAAACTCCTCATCAGTAACACCATCATACTGTAAAGAAAATTTCCACTGTATTAGGTTTACAATCCCCCAAACAGTTCCCCAATCCTAGGTATCTCCACTCCATCTCACCACTTGCATCACCCTCCTTCTCCATCACATCTCCACCTGTCCCTGCTCAGCTGACAAAATCTACATACCTTCTTCCAACCAGTAAAAACCACAAGAGCTTCTACACCTCTGTTTCTCAAATTTACTAATGCTGTGACCATTTCTGTAATATAGTCACTTATGTTGTGGTAACTCCCAGCGTTAAAATTGTTTTACTCTTACTTCTTAGCTGTAATTTTGCTACTGTTAGGAATTATAATGGAAATAGCTCATACACAGAATATCTGATATGCAATCACTGTGAACTCACCATTTAACCTCAGTGTGGTATGTCTGTAGAAGTAAATATTTGAGGGTGTGTCTATGTCCCCTTGTTTACAAATAAATGCAGTGCAATTTTATGTCTGTTATAATACATTTTAACTCTCAGATTCAATACTCAGACGATATGAAGACCAAGAAAAAGAAATATCAAAACGTGTATATCTCATTGCTTCTTAGGAGAGTGAACAAAGTGCTCACATGAGGAAATATGGAGACAACATGTGGAGCAGAGACTGAAGGTAAGGCCGTTCAGAGACTGCTCCACCTGGAGATCCATTCCTAAAACATGCACACTATTGTGGATGCTGGAAAGTGCTTGCTGACAGAGGCCTGATATAGATGACTCCTAAGAGGCTCTGCCAGAGCCTGACAAATAATGAAGTGGTTGCTCTCAGTCAAACATTGAACTGAGTGCTGGTTCCCAAGTGGAATTATTAGAGAAGGGACTGAAGCAGCTGAGGGGGTTTGCAGCCCCAAGGAGGGAGTAACAGTGTCACCTGGCCAGACTCCATGGAGCTCCCAGGAACTGTAAGACCAACCAAATGATACACATGGAGGGATCCATGACTCTAGCCACATATGTAGCAGAGGGTGGCATTATTGGTCATAATTGGAGAAAAAGCCCCCTGGGCCTGGGGGTTTTTGGTTATCCAGTGTAAGGGAATGCAAGAGAGGGAAGACTGAAGTGGGTGGTTGGGTTGGGGAGCACCCTCATAGAATGAGAGGGAGGTTGGATGATATGGGAGTCTGAATGGGAGACCAGGTAAGGGAAAAATATTTGAAATGGAAATAATGAAAATATCCAATAAAAATGAAATAATATGAAAATATACAAAAAATTAAAAGACTTGGGGACCTGGTACTATTTATTAACAGCTGCAAGGACTAATACCTTAATGACATCTGTCCTTTGGTCACTCAACCAAACTGCTAATACTCAAGTTGTCAATTCCATGCTCACTCTGGTCTATAGCTGCACTCTCATCTTGACCTCATGGAAATTCTCCCTTTTCTCTTCATGTGACTTGTCTACAGTATTCTCCTCCTAGAAGTCCTTCTCTCTTACACCCCCATGTCTTCTGGGACCCCTATAAGTCCAATCCACTCCTGGACTGATTTTGGAGCTCCCAATCTATTCTGTTTTGTCCAGCAAGTAGACTGATCAATTGTTTGACTAACCAATCAAGTGTGATGGAAAATAATTTTTATCAAACATAAAGTCTGCATCCAGATGTTGGGGCATAGAAAAGAGTCTCTGAATGCACAGAGAAGAAAAGAATTCCCCACAAATTAATTTTCAGACATTTGAGAATCTTCTCTTGAGAGCTCCCTGTTTAGAAGTTTACCCCATTTTCAACAGAATGACTTATTCTTTCATACAAAGCTTCTTGAGTTCTATATATATATATTGAATACAAGCATTCTGTTTCTCTCTCAAGAGTTGATAAAAATCTTACCCTATCCTGAAGGATGCTGCTTATCCAACTGAAGATGTCCTTACAGAAGCTTTTATGTCTCATGCGATACTATTTATTGACTGTAGTTCTGAGTGCCTGAGCTCTCCATGCTGTGTTCAAAAATTCTCTGTGCCAATGAGTAAAAGGCTATTCCCTAACTACTCATCGAGCAGGTCTCGTGCATCAGTCATTATGTTGAAATCTTTAATCCATGAGCATCAGAGGTTTTCTGTCTTCTGATATCTTTGTCAATTGCTTGGTTCAAAGAGGAGGTTTTTTTTTTTATCATATAAGTCTTTTGCTGGCTTGGCTTGATTTTTCCCAGGATATTTTATATTATTTGAGGCTATTGTGAAAG
>NW_021613862.1:0-1118 GCF_004785775.1 Grammomys surdaster | reverse complement strand
GGAAAATGGCCACTGTCACCTCACAGACACTTAGGCAGGAGGTGTATTTCAGAATTTTCAAAAAGTAACTGAACTAAGGAATTTCTGACATATTAGCCATCTTCCCTTTCTCCAGCAGGCACGTGGTCAGTCCCTAGGAAGATGGACAAGGAGGTGGGCCAAGAAGATGACACAATGCCAAATGACATCAGCATTTTATAAAAAATATTTCTGTTTCTTCTATTCGACCCAGACCACATGAATTGTCTACAGAAACTGTGAAAGAGTAATAGTTCCTTTTTAGTGAGATATATTTAAGAGTTAAAACAAAATGGACTGGAAGGCTTTAATCCTCATCTAACCTCAAGGAAGGATCTGAACTAGTATAAACAAAATGAATTGGATGAAGTGACTGCTGTTTTGTTTTGTTTTGTTTTTCCTGGAAACAACAATCAGGATGATGTATGTCTGAACACTCGCAAAATTTAATAAGAGGAAGTCTTCAAATTGAAGGAAAAATAAACAGCTATGAAACATAGCTATCATTTGAGTTGTCATATTTTTTGCCTATAGGGTGTGTCATAATACAAAATCAACCAAGAGGATTCTGCTGAGGCAGTTTTAGCCTTGAACCAGAACAGACTGCAGTAAAGGACCCCATTCAAATGCTGAGAAATAGGACATTATGTGAATGTTTAAAGAAATGAAAAGAAAATCCCTTTTGGGCTGATATTGAGATGTAAAGTAAATAAATAAATAATTTGCTGTTTATCAAGAGACAGACATGGTTGCTATTTAAAACTATAACATTTTTAAATTTTGATAATTTTACACATGCCTACATACAATGAATTTTAATCATATTTATCCTTTACTCCTTCCCCTTACTCCCCCAAGAACTTCTCAAGCCTCGCAATCTTTCCAAATTCCTTTGTGTCCTCTTTTTCTTGTTAATTAGCCAAGTAATTCTAGTTTGTGTACTCCTAGGGTCTGGCCAACCACTGAAACCTGGCCAACCTACCAAGGGCCACAGCTTTAAAGTAAACCGACTTTCCATTCTCAATAAGCCATCAACTGTCAACCTCAGCTAGACATGAAGGCCTATGAGCCCTCCCTCCCTCTATGCACAGATGTTGAGT
>NW_021613861.1:0-3700 GCF_004785775.1 Grammomys surdaster | reverse complement strand
GGCTGTAAAGATGATAGCCACTTTCGGCTAAGAGTCGGCTCCCAACAGGTCCCCCTTTTTAAATTTGTTTTCAAAAGGGAAGGCTGGGAAAACTTACGGAAACCGTGCCTGCCTTAGGTTGGAACAAAAGACCCCAGCCTCCCTTTCCCGTCTCTGGATACTCAACAGTCATTGGTTGAGCTCCTGTCTTAGGATGGTGAGGCCTCCCAGTTAGGGGCAAGGGTCTTGAGGTGTTCTCTTACCCGTCATTGACTATCCGGCTTAGCGCGTAAGTTAAGGGTTAATCCTCGTCAGTCTTGATGACAGAGGTTTTAGTCCCCTACTTCCAGCCTGTAATAATGGACCTGTATGGGTTTCATTTGTGTAACGTCTATCTGTTGTAGTACAAAAGCCATCAGTTTGTTGAGCAGCATGAACTCGAGAGACAAGAGACTTAGCAATGCCTGAATGGTTAGCGCAAATACAACACTCTTTTTAAGGGTAGTACATAACTTCTTCTGTTGGAGGAGTAAAAAGTATAAGCCTCTTCTATTCTATAACACTATTTTATAAATCTAATCTATATAAGTACAGAACTGATCATAGCTTTGATCTTAACAAAACAAGTAAGAAAATCCCTATTTCTGTCCCAATCAATAATAGAGCCACCCCGGAGGCGTGGGTGGTGATGTCTTCTTCCGCACTGAGAAGAGCCACCCTGGAGGTGCGGGTGGTGATGTCTTCTTCCGCACTGAGAACTTCCCAAGTCAGGTATACTGGTTGATTCGCTCCAGTGAAGCATCTTCATGTTTCCTGTAAAGAAAAAATACGCTTCTCAGGGGGTTTCTCCTCCCTGGATTTGTTATTATTGTCTATTTGTTTGATCAGTCTCTCTGGCAGCCATCGTGCGGCATCTGCCGTTTGGGAATATATGCAGACAGAACCTCTTCCCCAGATAAGCACTGGATCTGGCCCATTCCAGGTTCCAGTTAATGGGTCTTTCCAGAGGACTGTTGCAAAATTCTTTTTGGTATTAGGATGCCAGAATCTATCTGCAGCAGATTTTCCTTCAGAATCTAAAGATTTATGATTAGTAGGAATCAATGGAAGTAACAATAGTTGAGCTATCCTCCTTCCTGTAGGAATAGTGACTATATTCTGTATTGCCTTGGCCATTACCTTAATCTCACCTTGATAATCATTGTCTACAACTCCAGGAAAAATTTGTAGTCCTTGTATAGTAGCACTGCTTCTTCCCACTATCAGGCCAAACACATTTGGATAGAGTGGTCCAAACACTCCAGTGGGTAAGGCCTGAGGTCCCATTTCTGGGGTTAATACTGTGTGGGTGGCAGAACTGAGGTCCAGTCCTGCACTTCCTGGTGTTGCTCGACTAAGTTCTGAAAGGGGTTGTTGTTTGTCGGTATGAAACTGACTGCCCCATAAGCCTGCTTTGGCTTGTATTGGTTCGGGGCCTGGGGCTGGCCCCTGTTCCCGTTTCCCTGATTATAGGAAAGGGTGTTTCCTTGTGCATCTGTCTTGGACCTACATTCACTAGCCCAATGCCTTCCACGTTTGCAACGTGGGCATAGCCCAGGCTGTTTTCTGGGCTGTCTCTGGGTTAACTCATTTTCTGCTTTGCAATATTTTGAAAAGTGTCCAGGCTTGCCACATTTAAAACAGGCCTTTTTGTCTCTACTTGCCAAAAAGTCTCTTACTGATTGTCCTTGCATGGCGGCTGCCATAGCTAAGCCCTGTTGGTAGGAGGGCCCTATATCAGAACAGAGTCTGATATACCCAGTAAGGTCTGTCTTTTTCCTGTAGGGTCTAATGGCTGCTTGGCAGGCAGAATTGGCATTTTCATATGCAAGTTGTTTCACATAATCTATACCTGCCTCTATATTACCAAAAATCCTCCCTGCTGTTGTCATTAATCGATGAACAAAATCAGAAAATCGTTCATCAGGCCCTTGTCTGACTGAGGTCAAAGATGCACCAGGGTCTCCCTTTACTGGGAGTTTGCGCCAAGCCTTCATGGCCGCATTTTGAATTTGAGCGAATAAGCCTGGGTCATATTGCATCTGGTTATCACTAGAAGCAAATTGTCCTTCTCCTACTAAGGCATCAAAGGACCAACCATTACCTGCCTGAATGTTTCTCCTAGCTGTCTCTTTACAATTCTCATGATACTCTGATTTCCAAATAAGATGGTCACCACCACTAAGAACTGCTCTCACTAGAGTATCCCAATCACCAGGAGTCAGCCACTCCTCTGCAACAGATTCTAAGATTGCAAGAGTAAAGGGAGCAGTGGCACCATATTGTGACACTGAATTTTTTAATTCTTTAATAATTTGAAAGTTAAACCCTGTGTGATGTCTCCACGCAACTCCTTGAGCATCTCTAGTCTCTGATACAGGGAAAACCTTAACCTCTCTCTCCTCTGGCTGATCTCTGGCTGAACTAAAACCAGAGGACAGGGGCTGCCTTTGGACTCCAGGTTGAGGAACTCGAGGACCTGAGGAATTTTCCTTGTCCTCTCGAGACCTCTTCCCTGTCTTTAATTTTTGTATCTGATTAATTAAGTCCTGATACTCTTCCTCTAACTCTATTTGTTGTTTCAGGAGAGAAATTTGTTGTTTAAGAAAAGAAATTTTGTCCTGCAACTCCTTTCTGTGATCTTCAACCACCATCTCCATAGCAGGAGTGTCTGGAGGTGGAGGAGCAAAGGGAGGGGGCCTTCGGGAAGAAGGCCATTCAGGATCAAAATATTTGGCTGCCTCTTCCTCTAGGTCAGCACAATCTGGCTCTGACAAACTGATTACTTCAACCTTTGGTCCTATTTTGGATTCTATGTGTTTCTTTTTCTTTTGGGCATGAAAGGCAACATTTAAACAGTGAAACAAAAGCAGACAATTGATACACGTAAACAGCAAGCAACAGAACAAAAACAGAGAGTTGAGTTCAGGCTGACTTATTTCTTGCCCCATTATTACTATGACTTACTGGTCTCCACACGGCAGTTTTCTGTGGCAATCACCTCTGTTTCACCTCTGAATTTTCAGTTGATCTTCCTTCCAGTAACGTCCCTCACTGGGTCTCTGGTTCTTGCTGCCCCACGTCTGGGCGCCACTTTGTAACGGCCGTTTCTTTTGTAACGGCCGTCAGGTTCTGCTACTTTGTAAAGGCCGGCCGGTTCTGCTGCTCCGGTCGGCAGGTCAGGGTCTAGCAAGAGAGAACGTGGGGACGGAGGAAGGGGAAAAAAGGGGCGAGAGACGCAAAAGATAGATACAAGCCAGAGTCCGGTGGAGTCTCTTCAAGTCTTCTTTATTCTCCTGTCTTCTTACTATATTCTCACTCCTTCAGTCTCCTGTACTCCTCTACTTTTTCCTACTACCTCCTACTTTCTACCTCCTACTTTCTACTCCCCTACTCCCCTACTCCTCTACTCCCCTATAGAAGGGAAATCCTGGGTATTTATACCCTTTACCACGTGACTTGCCCTCGTGGACAATCTCAACTGAAGCCACTACATCACGTGCCTTGTAGCCATGGATACCAGGAGCACCTGGCAGCTGGGGGCACTAAACAGTGTAACAAGATGTTTATCAGAGTGCGCTCAGCTATTGCAGGCTGTTGAAACAAGTCTCTTGTCAGGGTATATGGCTCGAGATGGCTGTAAAGATGATAGCCACTTTCGGCTAAGAGTCGGCTCCCAACA
>NW_021613860.1:0-1028 GCF_004785775.1 Grammomys surdaster | reverse complement strand
CACCCATCTACTGAGGTGTGCCATTCTCTGCTTTCCTGTGGACTTTGTTAGGACCACCATTGAGAATGCTTCCATTATAATTGTTGCTTGGTAAGTGCTTTATTGAGATTGCATAGCCATATGAATTGTCCCTTAGTAAACACTGTAAAAATAAGTGTGTTTCTATTCCAGCTCTTGATTTGAATAACAACATGGAGACTTTTATATTTATTAAAAGGTTCGGTTGTTATAGCTGGGTAGATTCTGATCTATCTTAACCAGAGATTGCTGGGCTGGCCTTCATCCCAACTCCATGCCCCATTACCTGCCTTCTTGGTATTGCTGGGCCAATTTCTTCTTCATTTGTGTCTTGTGGGAGATATTGGTGATGGTTTTGTGTGCTGTGTCCTCAGATGCTAATTGTTTTACCCAGAGATATTGTTGAGGTCTTTCGACTGACATTGTCAATCATCTCCTTCTCAATGATGTTTAAAAATTCTATTCCATCACCTCTGATTAAGCCTAAAGCTTAGCAGAAAGGAATAGTGTAGGACTTGTGATCCAAGATAGGGATTTCCAATCAAACAGAGAGTGTAAGACAGGAAGAATAGGTACAGGACCAGGAGGATTCACAATGGGCAATTTGTTAGAGTTGTATCCATGAGGACACTCAGAATAGAGCGACCTCGTGTAAGACTCAGATTTCAGGTAATGACAAATCACTGAGAGTTTGTAGCCATACACAGAGTAGATGCTGTCTGACCAGCATAATTCATAAAGTCTATTAATAAATTTATTAGGTCTCTGTATCACTTATTTAGGAACTAAAGTCGACTGAAGCAGATATAGAAATGTCCTATTGTTAATTGGCAGCAAAATGGGTGAAGAAAAGCTCCCAGAACTACATTTACCAAAGAGTGTATACTCCTTGGACCCTGGTCAAGAAACATGGCACAGATGAGTGTCAGTGGGGTACAGACATTTAATCCCAGCATTGGGAAGCAGAGACAGGCTCATTTTAATGAGTTAGAAACCAGCCTGGTCTACAG
>NW_021613859.1:0-2488 GCF_004785775.1 Grammomys surdaster | reverse complement strand
ACCTAGGCCTCAGAAGAAGGGGCCTGATGGGAAATACCCCACAGACAGTGTAAGATACCATAGACATTATAGGGTGATAAAAATATCCACATGTGAAAAAATTTATTTTTATTTCATCACATTAATTTATTATGTGTGTGGGGGGGTGCTTGCACACCACAGCACACATGGGAGGTCAAAGGACAACTTACTGGAGTTTATCCTCTTTCTACACTTTGGGTTCTGGGATTTGAACTCAGGTCACCAGCCTTAGCCGCAAGTGCCTTTACCCTCTGAGCTGCTATCCTGCCAGGCTCCAAACTCCTCCTGTTTGTGATGACACTTTGGCCTTGTTGCAGACAGCACTGTGTTTTACTTAAACATGGGGGCCGTTATTTTTAAAGCCACTTACTTAAATGTTTTGAGCGAGAAAGAATAAGGTGATGTTTATCATAGCGGCTAAGGGAGAAGACACGAGATCAGGAGATGAGTTCATTCGGAAGGAGCTATTGTTAATATCAGAGAATCCTTATCTGTTTCGACACTGCCTGTGGACGAACATCAAGATGCGGGGGGGCGGGCGGGGGTGAGGAGCTCCCTGCTTTTCAGACGTGGCCAAGTAATGTGGAACGGGAAAGTAATTTGTCCCTTGTGTCAAGAGGAGGAAAAGGAAGCCGGGACTCGATTGCTGTGCACAAAGGGGTGACCTCCAGGCTTCTATGCAACAAAGCAGAAAGCAATCACAGATAAGGGTGAGGGTGTGGGCGGCGGTGCGTGTCTGGAAAGGGTAGTGTGTTGGCTTGAATTCAGTGTGGACTTTCTAGGGTGCGGCCCTGAGAGAAAACACAGGAGTCCCATGGACGTAGAGGTGAAGAACGTGAAAGGGGTTTTGTCTTACTGGTGGGTGACACTAAAATGCACATTGAAACAGTCAAAAACTTTAAAAAGAATTTAGCGGCTATGGAGATGGGTCAGTGGTTACCGCACTTGCTGCTCTTCTGGAAATCCCAGGTTTGGTGAGCAGCACCTACACTGGGTGGCTCCCAACTGCCCGTAACTCCAGTTCTAGGGGACCCAACACTCTCTTCTGACGTCTATGGCACCTGCACACATGTACACATGTGGTACACACACATATACTCAGGCCCACGCACATACATGTAAAATAAGTCTTTAAGATATTTGTTTTTAAGGTTTAATTCTGTGTCTATCTGTGTCTGTGCACGTGTGTGCAGTCCCTGTGGATGTCAGAATGGAGCATCAGGTCCCCTGGACCTATGGTGCATGACTTCTTGTGAAAGTGGGAATTGCCGTGGTTGGCGCTATAAATTCAGCAGGTGTTAAGGCAGTTGGAAGTGCATGCAGCGGGGCTGGCAAGATGGCTCAGTGGGTAAAGCACTTGCTGGGCAGGCCTGATGACCTAAGTTTAATCCTCACAACCCACATAAAGATAGGAGGAGAGAAGCAACTGCACAAGACCATCCTCTGACTCCCTGCCCCATGTGCCATGGCACAGGTGCCCTGCCTGTAACACACACATACACACACACACACACGTAATTATTAATTTTAAAAAGAATATGCATGTAACACATGAACGTGTATGCGCAGAGGGCATGTGAATGTATACTTTTATGATAGTGTATATAGGGCATGATAGTCATTTAAATTCCATTTATAAGAAATAGCTGAACGGATAGAGCATATGGCTAGGAGATTGTCACCAGGGAAGGAGCCATGTGGGGGAAAACAGCACATCTCAGACCCCAGGAGGTCTGAGGTTACACGGAGACACTGTGGTTCTGTCTTTGAGTACCCTGCATCCACTGTGCCCATCCTTGGCCTCCGTATGAACAGGCTCCTGCTGGTTGTTGCAAGTTTCATCCAGCTGCCTTCACCCGACATTTTCTTTATGAGATTTACCCGTATCACTGCGAGTAACAACAGTTCCTCTCGCACCAATAAAAGTGCATGCTACGTAACTTACTGGCAGATGAAGGGATTAGGGTGTTGAGTGCAAAGACGCCCCAATCCCTTCCTCTAGCTGGGAACGATTTGAACTTACATTGCCTGCACTGAGGTAAGACAGAACACTGCTGGCTATCTAGACCTTACAAGCTCCATGGCACCAAACCAGCAACCTCAGAGGACATTTCTAAAATGGAAGGATGGCTGACGCAGAACAATCAAGCACCTTCTGGGAGACGGGAGCCCCCCCCCCCAGCCCCCAAGCTCACTCAGTTTTTCAAGTCTGATTTTCTAACCCAAATCGGCAATTTGGGACACACCTTCATGAATCTCATAATGGGCTTTATTTTATTTATGACCTCTTATTTGTGTTTATGATGCACTGTGCGTGTGTAAATGCTGGTGGATCTTCTTCTATCTCCACCTTACTGTCAACCCTTTAAGGGTTTGCTTACTTATATTTTATGTATATGAGTGCACATAAGCATAAATGTATGCATATATATACATACACACACATATATACATACATACATACATA
>NW_021613858.1:0-1302 GCF_004785775.1 Grammomys surdaster | reverse complement strand
CATATACCTTGTGCAGACACATGCACTCCCATGCTCACTGCCAGGCTATCCTGTGGAGAAGGCTGCACTCTCTGGCACACAGCCCCCATCTTGCCTCTGCAGGCATCTGCACTCAGTTTCCTACTGCACATCTCTGGACTTTCCACACACCTGTATCCACAAAGGCCTCACTCTGTCCTCAGCAGACAAATGTACTCACATGAGGTCACTCCCTCTCCATGATCTCTGCAGGCACCTGCACTCAGAGTCCAACTGCACTCCTCTCTCCACTGCGGACATCGGGCACCACAGGTCCGCTGTCCCTCTCTGTCCTCTGAAGGATGCTGCACTCACATGTCATTGAACTCTTCTGTCCTCAGAGGAAGGGACCTGAACTCTCATGCCCACTGCCCCATCTGTGTTCTGCAGGCAATTGCAGTCACAGGTCCACAGCCATCCTGTCATTTGCTTGTTCATACACTCACATGCCTACTGCCTGCTCTGTCCTCTCCTCTGTGCATAGTCACATGCACACTCTCTCCAACATGTGACTCTACAGACATCTTCCATAACCTGCAACCTACCCCTATATGTCCTGCAGGTACATGCAAACAAATGCCCACTGCCTCTTTCTGGCTCTGACAGCACCTACAACCATATACCCACTGCCCCCTGTGCTATCTACAGGCTCTTGAACTCACATGGTCTTTGCCCTCCTTTGCTTTCTGCAGACAAGTGTAGTCACATACCCACTGCCCTCCCTGACCTCGGCAGACACCTGCACTCACAGTCCGCTGCCCCCATGTGTCTTGTGAAGACAACTGCACTCACATGCCCACTGCCAGACATACCTAGCACATGCACTCACAGGCCAACCTCCCACATCTGATCTCGGAAAGCACAGACACTCATGGGCACACTGCTATCCTGTCCTCAGCAGAATGGGAACTCACAGGCTCGCTTGTCCCTTCCAGCCTCTGGAGATACCTACAACTACATGTCCACCTACATCTGGTTACAGCAGGCTCCTACATCACATGCCCACTGCAGCCCTGCCATGGACTGGCAGCTGCATCCCATGCCCACTGCCAGTCTGTCCTCTGCAGGAACAGGCAGTCTCAAGCATACTGCCACTCTCTGACCTGATGGCTGTGCTGGCCTCGGCATGCATCTCCAACTACATCCACACTATGCCCACATGTGCATCTACAGGCGTATGTTCTGACCTACAAACCACACCCTGCCTTCTCAGAGATCTGTGAACAAACTCCCACCACCTCTCTCTGGATCTGCAGGCACCTCCAACCATATGTCCACTGCCCC
>NW_021613857.1:0-3024 GCF_004785775.1 Grammomys surdaster | reverse complement strand
TTAGAAGTTATCATCAGCATTTCAGTACAGGTCAAAAAGCCAGAAAGATCTGAGACCCTCATATTTTAAAGCCATCACCAGGGTCCTACCCTGTGCCCCGCCACTACCCTCTCCAGGCTGGAAGGCTCACAGCACAAATCTATCAACAGGAGAGACCAAGACTGAGCCACTCACATGTCATCATTCCCCAGGGTTACCTGCTGATGACTTGGTTGCAGGTTGACTACCTTGGAAAATGTGGTTCATTTGCACAATGAAATACTACTCAGCTTTTAATAATGAGGACATTAAAAATTTTGCAGGCAAATGGATGGAATTAGAAAATATCCTGAGTGAGGTAACCCATAACCAAAAGGACATACATAGTATGTATTCACTGATAAGTATATATTAACCAAAAGTTTAGAATACAGCTCACAGACCATATGAAGTCAAACCAAAAGGAAGGTCCAAGTCTGGAAGCTTCAATACTACTTAGAAGAGGAAACAAAATAATCACAGGATACAGAGGGAAACAGGGACCTGTGTGGGAAAGGGGATGGAGAGGCAAAGATGGGAGGCAGGATCAGGTATAGGAAAAGACAAGAGAGAAGCCCAGAGGGCCAGGAGAATGAATAGAAATATGCATCAGTGTGGGATGGGGGTAGGAGAATCACTACAAAGTCCCAGACAGCAGGGATTTGAGAGGCTCCCAGGACCAATGGGAATGACCTTAACCAAAATGTCCAACAGCGGGGAGATTGAACCTGGAGAGCCAACACCCAGTAGATAGAAATGGCCCCGTTTTGAGAGATGGAGCCACCCACCCATCAAGAGTTTTGACCCAGAATTGTTCCTGTCTTAAGCAAATGAGGAGACAAAAAAAATGGTGCAGAGACTGAAGGAAAGGCCATGCAGAGACCACTACACCTTTGCATCCATTCAATCTGCAGACACCAAACACCGAACACTATTGCTGATGCCAGTTTTGCTTGCAGACGGAGCCTGGTATGGCTATCCTCTAAGAGGCTCTACCAGCACCTGAATGAGACTGATGCAGATACTCACAGCCAACCATTGGACTGAGACAGGGGACCCCTGTGGAAGAGTTAGGATAAGGACTGAAGGAACTGAAAGGGATTGCAACCCCATAGGAAGAACAACAGTATCACCTAATTGGGCCTCTCAGAGCTCCAGAGACTGAGCCACCAACAAAGGAATATACATGGACTGGTCCATGGCCCCCACTACATATGTAGCAGAGGACTCACATGTCTGACCTCAATGGGAGAAGATGCACTTGGTTCTGTGGAGGATGCCCCAGAGAAGGGAGATGGTAGAGGAGTGAGATGGGGTTGGGTGGGAGGGTCGGGAAGCACCCACTTAGAGGCAGATGAGGGAGAGGAGAGAGGGGGTTCTGGGTTAGTGGAGGGGAGAACCAGCAAGGGAAACAATGTTTGAAATATAAATAAATAAAATAATGAAAGAACAAAATTCAAAACTAAAAATAGAAATCAGAGAGAGAGAGAAAAAACAAAATTTAATGTTGGGTAGGTAGGGAGGTGGGGAGGAACAGGAATGAATTGGGAGAGGGGAAAAACTTCAAAATATATTGTATGAAAAACTTTCAAAATAATATCCTATCTGGAAAAGAAATTATTTGCTTTATTATTAAATTGTAGAAATATGCTTTCATTAAATGATTTTAAGGAATTAATATGAACTTTTTTCTGGACAGATGCAGACATAATGTTCCTCAACTTCCAGGCTCTGGACCACATGAAATGTGGGTATTTTTATTAGCGGTTGGATATCTTCTCTATTGGAGTAATTGATGAGAGAGTGCACACTTTGCTGTGAATAATGTTATAAAATGGGGTTCTATATTTAATTTTAAAATACGCACACAGTAAAATTATTAACTTTGGTTGTTTTCGTAGGAAAGACCATGTCAGATTCCGAATCTCTGTTCATGGAATTATTAACCCCATTCTTATATTTGCAGCAGACAATGGTGTTTTTTTGATATAAGAATACGGTTAACACTTGGAAGCTACACAGTGTCGACAAGTAGCTCAATCTGGAAAGTCACAATAGTTCTCTGAAAAAAAATCTATCAAGTTTTAACTCTGCCCTGACAGAAGGAAAAGATATAGTGCAGCAAGGAAACACAGAATGGATCCCAGGTTACCAGCCCGAGCCTCCCTACTTACCTTGTCGACTCATTGCTTCATTGACCCTTTGCTGCTCTCCATCTCCCACTGACATGCAGAACTGTCTGCTAATATTCTTATTTTCAGTTTTTGAGACAGGAACTGGGTATGTAGCACAGTCTAGATCAAATTTTCATATGCCACGTTAACTAGTTCTAGATCAAAATTTCCAATTCCATGTTAACTAATCCTAGTTCGCATTTTACAATTCCAGGTTAACTAGTCCTAGATCAAATTTTCCTATTCTATGTTAACTCGTCCAAGATCCAAATTTCATATTCCATGATACCTAGTCCTAGATCCAAATTTCACATTCCATGCTGACTAGTCCTCGATCCAAATTTTATATTATATGTTAACTAATCCAAATCCAGATTTCACATTCTATATTAACCAGTCCTAGACCAAAATTTCTAATTCCATGTTAACTAGTCCTAGATCCAAATATCATATCTCATGTGCACTAGTCCTAGATCAAAATTTCCAATTCCACGTTAACTCATCGTAGATCACAACTTCATATTCCATGTTAAATTGTTCAAAGTATAACATGAATCTTGATCCTAAAAGAGCATTAGACAGAGTTGAATTCATGCTATCATTAAAGAGAATTTTTAGTAAAGTGATCTTTAGTTGTGTGCAGAGTGATTTCTCCCTGGGAAGGCATATTAATTCTGAGACAGCTGTATCTTCAGCCTTTTAGAAAAATGATTCCAAGAAAAGCTATGTTGACTCAGGTCAGCTTGTTGCCAGTCTGTTGCTCCCCAGGGAAGTTACCCTGCTTACCCCTTGAATGAACTTCTTGAGTTTTTTAGTTAAAAGGCTGAACCAC
>NW_021613856.1:0-4230 GCF_004785775.1 Grammomys surdaster | reverse complement strand
GTAGTCAGGCCTCTGGCTGAGTGGGAAGGCAGGAGAGAGGGCTGAGTGTTTTGGTCTTACCTGTAGTTCTCTCTGCAGGGACCTGGCTTCTCTAACACTAGCCTGGCCACATCTGGTACCTCTACCTCTAAGATTATACAAGTACATGGTAGCCCTCTCACTTAAGAGTTAAGTGGTCTGTCACTAATTTGGGCAGGAATCCACCATTAAGGGAAGTTAGCTCCCCAACAGTGGTGCTGTGGAACGTGGAGAGGACTCAGGAGAACCTCTAGTTTAAGGCTTGTAGGGAAACAGTGTACAGCAGCACTGTGGTTATATGACCTTTTCCTCCAAAGAGAAGTTGATGGCCCCATTGCCATCCTGGAGTAGGGATAACGCTGGTCCAGGAGCCCTGGCAATGGAGTGAGAAGAGCAAAACAGCAACAGGTCTGTGATAATGGACAGAATCCTCTATTCTCAGAAAGGAGGACTGATGTGTTTATAAAAAGATAAAGAGATAAAAAGTATGTTCTGTGGGTGTGTGGAGAGGTATGGGGAAAGGGGATGTCTCAGTGGGCCCATGCCGAGGCATCTCTTCCCTCTGAGAGACCAGCCACACACCAGTATAGCATAGAATAGAGTTTATTCAGGGCATGGGGAGGGGAGCCAGGAGAGTAGTAGAGGCAGAGAGAGAAAGAGAGAGAGAGAGAGAGAGAGAGAGAGAGAGAGAGAGAGAGAGAGAACAGAGAAGTAGAGTAGTAGAGGCTGGCCATGACCAAGTGGAGAGAGGGGGAAGGGAAGGGAAGGGGAGGGGACAGAGAGAAGCTACAGGCAAGAAATCAAGAGATTAAAAGAGAGAGGAGGGGGCAAGCAGCCCCTTTTATAGTGGGCAGGCCTACCTGGCTGTTGTCAGGTAACTGTGGGAAGGAGAATACCTGGTTATTGCCAGGTAACTGTGGAGGTGGAGTTTAGACAGAATATAACAAGGACTGTCACCTAGGGTTCCAGCCATTACTGACTCCTGCTTCCCTCCAGCCACATGTGGTCTCAAAAAATGCTAGAACCTAGAGGAACCAGAAGGCTAACTGAAAGAGAGACTCTATGACACTGCTTCCATAATGGGGAAAGACTTGGTAGTGACTTAGCTGCTCAAAAATTCTGCATGTTCCTATAAGTGAACTCACTCATCCTCTGTAAAAAATTCACCTAAACTCATTGGATGGTTTAATTGGGGATGGATGGCCATGTGCATCTGTCATTGATGTCCTATGTTTGTTTGCAGAGTCTTGCTGTCTACTGTTCTTTGTTGCACATATAGTTGTTCACACATGAGCCAATGCCTAGGGCAGCATGTGAAGGATTTACAGTGAAAATTTGTCTTGCTTGCTCTCTTCCTCCTGTGACTGTGCTGGGTTATGAGGTGTTGGTGTCAAACATGGTATGCTTCCATCATCGATTAAAGGGTAACAAGGAAGGGATTTTGTAATGGTGCTAGGATAGAGGACCTGGAATCTAACAGAATGTTAGCAGAACCACTATGTCTGGCATGAATTATGGAGTGATAGCTCCAAGGAGTTGAAGCAGTCTTTGGGTTTGGTATTCAATCCTGGAGAGGCTGATTCTCCACTGCTTCTTGAGAATCCTGACTTCAGCCTTCAGTATCTCTCTATCTTTGATCAATTTTCCTGTATAACCAAGAACACTGACAGTGGAGTCAGATGTACATGTGGAACCAACCAGAAATGATAGAAAGACTAAGACTGTGTTTCAGCCCTGTGACTTCCATCAGGAGAATCTGCCTCCTGTTCTCTAAGCCTCTGGCTTCCTTCCCTTTGCAGCCTTCCCTGCTTAAGTGGATATGCTCAGCTTCGTGGATGCTCTGATCCATTTGGAGACTCAGTTGTCCTCTGAGCATCCCTGATTTATTGCTGTGGTGTCATCTCAGGATGATTTCCAGCTCCAGTCACTTTCTGTGCCCAGCCTTCCTTCTCTAACCTGTATCATTGCCTTGCAGACATTTAAGTACGGCTATTCACTGGAATCTAAGATTCACGAGGTTAGGAACTCAGACTCTGGCTTGCTGTGGGGGCCCTGCTGCTCATTCCTCGGCTGGGCCACAGACACCATCAATATTTGGCAAATTAGTAAGGTTTTAGTTATTACAATACTCTGCCACATGATGGTGAAGTACAGGGAGTCCTTTATGGGACACAGTGGACTAGCACCCAATAGGTGTAGGGACAGGCAACATAAAAATAGGAGCAGGTAGAATGAGCATGTGGCTTCTTCATGGAGGCTTCTGGGCTGCAGTGACACTGGGGTCATTCATCTTCTGCATAAGACTGCCTTGTGCTATGAAAAGCATCCCTGGCTCTAGCTACCAGATGCTCACAGCATCTGCAGCCCTGTATATTACCCAAACACATCAGACACTGCTCAGTAACTTGCACCCCTGTTGTCACTTACTTCTTGGCTCAGGACTCTCACTTTGTGGATACAAGACCCTCTTGGCAGCTTGCTAACCAGAGCCAGTCCTGAGGTATTTGTCAGTTGTTTGCCGGCTTATAGGAAGGAGGGCAGTAGGCTCTGAGCCGCTGCAGCCCATACGGTCTACTTAGAAACAGGGAAGAGTCAGGTGGTGGTGGCAGAAGGTACAGTAGCTGCAGTTCATGCCTTTGATATTTATGAGTTGAAGTCAGCCTGGTGTACTGAGCAAGCCCTAGGTCAGCCAAAGCTACACAGAGAAACTGTGTCTCAAAACAACAGAAAGAACAAGAAACAAAACAAAAACCAAAAAAAGACTGGGCAAGTTGCCTCCTTCCCTTTCTTTCTGAATGGCAACCATAAGTCAACCTGTCCCCTGCCCATAATCCCTCTTAATCCTCCAGAAACATTGTCACTCTCCAACTGCATGGTCCTCCCTCCCCAGCTTCATGGTCCTCCCTTCCCAGCTGCATGGTCCTTCCTCCCCAACTGTTATGAATCTGGCTTGACCAGGTCACCAGAAAATGTTGATAATTCATAAGCAATAGAAATGTTCGCCTATCAGAATTATTACTGAAACCCTCCCTTTCAGGATGCCAGATGGGAGGAGCTGAGGGAAAGTACTCACTTCAGTCCACATCTGACAGGACTTTCCACAGAGCCTGCAAGCTGGTCAGAGAGAGGAAGTAAGGACTGGTGTCAGGAGGGAGCTGCTATTTTGCAAAGGGAAGATCCCTCAGGATAGGACTGTGGGTGGGAGTCTGGGATTAGGAAAGGAAAGCTGGGTGGGTGGTGCATAAGAGAAGTAGGCATACTTCTATTCCTTGGGGAGAGCTGTGTGGAGGGTTGGAGGGAGGGAAGACTGGATGCCAGGGATGTGACTGGCGGTCTATTAACTGGCTCCAGCTTTGAAGACTTTATAAGAGCACCTTTTCTCTGAGGATGAACAGTTCTCACACTACAAAGTCCTGTGTGGTCATCCTTCTTGTGGCCCTACTGTGTGCAGAAAGAGGTGAGATGGAAAGTGAGAGAGGGGCAGGAGGGTACAATAGAGATGGGTAAGGGTCTCAGGATTGGGGATACACCTGCACCTCCCTTGTGTGCCTAGTGCCTGAGGTGTGCTGGAGTCAGGGGATTGGGTCTTGGCTCGTGGTGGCTTAAGCTTCTTGTGCTGGGGTGATTGCTGAGTCTGTAAACCTTCCAGAATTGTTGGACACCACTACCTCTGCCACAAACCTTGAGACAGCAGGACCCAGCATATTTGAACAACTGTGGCTCTTGGTTTGCTTTTGGTGGAGGTGACTGGCAGTAATGTCCTTTCTCTGTCCTAGCAGCCAGCAGCTCTGTGGAAGTAAAGCCAGTTGTAGAGGAGGGGTCTGGGCTAGGAAGGGCATGCCCTAGCCCTCACCTATTGGCTTCTTTCTCAGCTCAGGGGCTCAGGTGCTACCATTGCCTCGGAGTCCCTCTTGAGGCTTCTTGTCCATCAGTTACCTGCTCTAAGTTTGAGGGATTCTGTGTTACTCAGAAGACGGACTTTCATTTCAGTAAGTACCCTATGGCTTCTATAAAGTTGGGTGAGGTTGTCTTAGGAAAAACGTCAGGTCTGGGTACTTGCTATGAACCATGGTTCCCCTCCCTCCAATTAGAGCTATCCTAGGGTTGGAGTGGGAGTCCTTCAAAGAGGGGATGTCGGGGTCCAGGGATGCCTGGGGATGGGGAACATGAGGCAGGGCTGCCCATTGGCACACATGATGTTCATCATCCCCC
>NW_021613855.1:0-1081 GCF_004785775.1 Grammomys surdaster | reverse complement strand
TTCCTAGGTAAATGGATGGAACTAGAAATTATCATCCTGAGTGAGGTAAGGCAATCACAAAAGAACACACATGGTATTCACTCACTGATTGTTGGATATTAGTCCAGAACCTTGAAATGCCCAAGATTCAACTCACAGGCCACATGAACCTCATGAAAAAGGAAGGCCAAGTGGGGATGATTTGGTCCTTCTTAGAAGGAGCAACAAAATACTCAAGGGAGCAAATATGGAGACAAAGTGAGGGACAGAAACTGAAGGAGGGGCCATCTGAAGACTATTCCACCTGAGTATCCATCCCATGTGCAGTCTCCAAAGGTAGATGCTGATGTGGAAGTCAGGAAGTGCATGCTGATAAGAGCTTGATATAGCTGTCTCCTCAGAGGTCTGCAAGAGTCTGACATATTCAGAGGCAGATGCTCACAACTAGCCATTGAACTGATCATGGGGTTCCCAATGGAGGAGTTAGAGTGAAGACCATTGGAGCAGAAAGGGTTTGTGGCCCCATGAGGAGAGCAACAATGCCAACCAACCACAGCTCCCAGGGTCTAAACCACCAGCCTGGGAGCACTTAGGGAGGGATCCATGGCTTCAGCTGTATATGTAAGATCGGAGGGCCCTGCTGGCCATAGGTGGGAGAGGAGATCCTTGACCTCATGAAGGCTGGACGCCCCAGGGAGTGGGAATTTGAGGGTGGGGAGGTGGGAGTGTGGGTTAGATAGGGGTTACTTCTGCAGAGAAGGAGGAAGGGTGAGGGGATAGGGGGTTCCTGGGTGGGTGGGAGATGGGTTAAGGGGACAAAATATGAAATGTAAATAAAACATCCAATTAAAAATAAGACAGTTACCATGGTTACAGCTGTTGCCACTGGCTATCAACCTAGACTGTCCTTGAGCTTCCATAACCCCTCTGTCATTGTCAGATTTGGTTTCTGTTTTTATTATTTTGTTTCTCAAACTTGGCAAGCTAGGATTATTTAGGAAAGAGAATCTCAACTGAGAAAAATACTTCCATCTACCTATCCAGTATTCAAATCTGTAGGGTATTTTCTTGATTAGTGGTTCATGTGGGTGGGACTAGCCTA
>NW_021613854.1:0-3899 GCF_004785775.1 Grammomys surdaster | reverse complement strand
CTTTCCTTTCCTTTCCTTTCCCTCTGGGACATCAGTCTCAGTGTCCTCCAACTGACTCTGACAAGACCTTGGGGGTTTCCAGACACAACAGACTTCACAGTGGCCTGGATTGTGCATGGGCCCTCTCTGTTTGCCTCATCCTTCATTCCCTTAGTACAGGAGACAGTGAAGGCTCAGCAGAGCCTGTGACCCTGGTGGACAATCCCTCTACAGCTGGCCTGACCCTTTGCCTGTCCCTAGTCACCAGCAGAGCCTGTGCCTGGTCTTGCCTGAACTTGAGAAAATTCCAGTGTGAAGTGATTCAGATCATTTTGTGTATGGGTTAAAATTCATGTGGGGTTGAAGCATGACCCTGAGGTGCCAGAGATGGATCTGGCTTCAGAAGACTTGTGTTGAATATAGAAGCCAGTGGGTCTCAGAAGAAGGGAACTCTGTCTGATTGTGATGGCAGAAATGTGGGCATCGAAGTGGTGGTCGTGGTTATCCTGATACATTGCTGGATGTAGGTACTGTGTAGAGCACAAAGGCTGGCTCCCAGTATGTTAAATCTTTGTGTGCACATGGGAACATGGGTACATGTGCTGTATGGACTGGATGATGTTCAGCTGCTAATTTGAACATGTCAGGATTCAGCATATATGTGGCTGTCTACTAGTCCATTTTTTGGGGCAGGAAGAGTCATGTGCCTCCGTCTCATGTGGCACAGGAATGATTGTGTGCAGTCTGTATGGGTGTGCAGTCCTAATCCATGCAAAGCTGCCTGAGTGAAGTGTGGGGATGGTAAGGGTCTCTGGCATGCCCCTAGCAATGTGTGCCTCTACAATAGACTCAGAGAAACCCCTCGGTAGAGAAGTGGGGTAGAAGGACAGGAACAGACTGAGGGAGGTAGAGTTCTGTGCTTCTTCCCTTGGAGGTTCCATAGGATTATCTCTCTGTGTAGCAGCCACTGGTGAGTGGGAAGGCAAGGAAAAGGCACTGCCTAAAGCTAATCCCCGACATTCCAGGCCAGGATGACTCCCGAGCTCTGAGTCTGCCAGTGAAGAAACCTCCTTCTCTTCCTAAAGACAACTCTGTCCTCAAACCCTGGCTAGACCTCACAGCCCATGACCTAGGCTCTATACCTTGTAAAGAACCAGGACAGTTTTACAGGGTCCCAGGTAGTGCTGGGTGCTTTATTTATACAAGGGAAGGGTGGAGATGGGTGTCAGTATCCTTTAGGACCTGAGAGCTTTCTGGGTGCTGAGCTCATTTACCCAGAGACCGGGAGATGCTCTTCTTTGTGTGGTGACTGTTCAGGCCCATGTGTACCACTGAGCAGAGGAAAGTATTTCCTTGTTCCCATCTGCTCTTTGCCACATTGAGCTTGCTGTATAAGAAGTAAGAACCATCAGAGTCCAGGACTGGTGGGGTGTTCTTGTAGCTCTGCTCTGTACGCCCGTTGCTGGTCCATTCCACATCGATGTCATCAGGGAGGAAACCTGTGACCATGCAGGTCAAACTGACCTCTTTCTTGGCCATCTGCTCTGCTGGTGGAGGCAAGACATATACCTGTGGTCCTCTGACCAGCCCTGTGGGGTTAGAAGCAGACACAGAGGTCATGGTTAAAGTGGAGGGCTCTCCACACAGGCATTTATTCGTATGCCCATCCCCAACACCCTGCAGTCCGGCTACAGCTCCCACCTTTGGGTTTTGAGATGGTTCTCTCGATGGGGCCTGGGAGGGCTTTGTTGGTGACCTTGCATTTGAACTCCTTGCCGGCCATCCAGTCCTTGTGCTGGATAGTCAGGGCACTGACCACCCGGAAGGTGCTGTTGTACTGCTCCTCACGGGGCTGCGTCTGAGCTGTGTGTACTTCTACATTGTCCATAGACCAGCTGATCTGGACATCTGGCTCATCCTCGCTCACATCTACCACCACACATGTGACCTTTGCATTCTGGGTGATCAGGAGTATATCCTTGGGCTTTGGGGGGAAGATATAGACAGATGGTCCACCAAGGAGATCAGGAGCTAAAGAGGAGAGATGGAAATGGGTAAGTCCGTGGCTCCCCCTCCAGTTCAGGTTTGCTCACCGCACTTACCAGCCTCTTGGGGCTGGAGCATGAGTCTAGTGACATACCTGGGCATTTGGGACATGCAGGACTTGTGGGTTCGACTGTACTGGTGACCCCGCGGTCTGTAGAACGAAAGCTAGGTGTTACTAGGGTTTGAAGAAGAGAAAGCACGAAACCAGGGAGAGGAGAGTTCTTCCCTGGTTCGGCCTTAGGCCAGGATGATCCTGGAAATGACACAGACATCTATCCTAGAGGATCATGTTATAGGGGGTGGGTCGCCATAGGTAGATGCCACTAGGAGGGAGGCAGAGACAGTATCTCCTTCTATCCTGGGCTAAGGTCCCCTTCCTCATGATGGCTGTCCAGCCTGTTTACTCTAGGTAGGCTAATGCCTGAGCCTCAGCTTTAGTGAACACCTCCTCCCCTGGATGTCCTCTCACCAATGTCCTTGTCCACCTTTGTCTTGCTGGCCGGGTGTTCTACATTGCAGGTGACGGTCTGGCTGTGCCAGGTGCTGGAGGATACAGTCACTGAGCTGGTTAGGGAGTAGAGTCCAGACTGCAGGACAGCTGGGAAGATGCGCACACCATTGGACAGGGCTCCAGAGTTCCAGGTGACGGCAACTGGCTCAGGGACATAGCCCTTGACGAGGCATCCCAGAGTCACTGAGGATTCAGATGTATCACCACATACAGGGGCCAGTGGATAGACAGATGGGGGTGTTATTTTTTCTGCAAGAGAGAAGATTCTGTGAGCTTTTCTGACATGGGTAGTCTCGGATATTTGGAGAGTCCCTGGTCTTAGCTTTGCTCTAAAGACTGCATCTTCTCAAGTTGTTCTGGGACAAGTAGGGTCAACAGCCTCCACCTCTAGACCCTGCACCATCACCTTAATTTACTTTTGATATTTTATTTTAGATGCATGAATATGTGCACTATGTGCGTGTCTGATGCCTGTGCAGTGAGAAGACGGTGTTGAATACCCAGAAACTGGAGTTTCTTACAGAGTTACAAGATGCTGTGTGGTTGTTGGAACTGAACCTGGGTCCTCTGGAAGAGCTCCTAGTGCTTTTAACCACTTAGCCATCTCTCCAGCCCATGAACCCAGATCTTTCAGTGATGAGGCCCTTCAGAAGCCCATATTCTGTTTACTGTCCTTATGCAAGCTCTGGCCCCCAAATCTGTGTTTTAGGTCCTTGAATCTTGCTCCCTGCTTCATCCGGGTCACCAACAACCCCCAGTCCTACACTTTCTGCTCTAGGGCAGCCTTTCTGTCTTGACCTAGGTGCCACCATCTGTTCCCTTTTCTAGGCAGCTCGGTCCTCCTGTTGAGAACCTGGTGAACTCAGCCACCTCCTCTGCCTACCTCATTCATCACACTGCCCTGGCTCCTCCCTGATGGTGCTAATGTTGCCAGGCCCCAGAAACGTCCCTCTCTCTTGCCAGTAGCCCTTGAAATAGGAGTTTATGCAGCATTCTTCAGGAAGACATCTTGTCCTCCATCCATTTGATTCTGGTTCATTCGTTTTTATTTTTAACAGCACATTTTTTTTTGTGGGTATCAAAACTCATATTGATCAGTGGGTTCTAAGTTGCAAAAGATGATTTTTTTCTCACCTATTTTTTCTGCCTTTGCTTTTATTGAACAAACCACATGCCAGTGCTTGATTCATTCTTACTCTCAGGGCCTTTCTGGTCTTTGTACCTCTCCTGTGCCCTTCCTTTCACAAACTCCTGCTCAAATTCTGATAGTTACCCCATAGCTCTTCTGTAGCCCACTAAGGCTGTTCCATCCTGTCATAAGAAGTTTCACCTCCTGACTTCTGTTCTCATAAGCTTCCAGGAT
>NW_021613853.1:0-1209 GCF_004785775.1 Grammomys surdaster | reverse complement strand
TGAGTATGTTCCTCATAGTATAGAGAGGGTACAGCAGCAGTTTATACATAATTTATGGACACGTTATATTCATATAGAGTTGAATGCCATAAGCCAGGTTCAGGCTCAGTAATGCTTGGTTTGACTGAAGAGTGACAATATAAGCAAGATCACCTGAGATGGGAGGAGGGACTGTGGAGGAGAAATTCTGAAGATGGAAAAACCAAAACTGTGTGTCTGTCTGTGTGTGCAGAGACTGATGGCCCATGTGGAAGTTCATTGAGGGCCAGAGCCTGGAATTTTGCAGGTTCAGGGGCAGCCGACTTACCTTGGGCTGCTGTTCTCTTCAGGGACAGTCCTTTCCTCACACTGTATTAGACCAAACAACTTGTGACAGATTTAAAACCTCAAATCCACAGACTTGGCAGAACATGAGATTCTACCAGTCCAAAAGCTAAAATCTCATCAGATGGTATCTTAGGTGAATAGAATATATCCGACTTCTCTATGAGACACACCAATGCATTTTAATTTTCCTTGGTCAATGACATTCTCTGTTCTGTAAAACCATGAAACTGCCTTGTGTTGAAGCCCAGACTTTGGATACTAAATCTGTATTCTCAGATAATGGTTACTCAAAAATCTCTGGACTAAACTCTCTCTTAGCCCTTTAAGAGGAGAACTGTGTGCATTTTGCATGGACAGGAACCTATGTGAAAATCGTAAAACCCCAATTGTGCCAGAGCTTTCTGAATTTTTCTTACAACCTCACGAAAACATGGGGAAATCTTTTTAGAAACATTCAGGGAGCAAGAGTAAAGCTGGATTTCAGACACAGGGACAGAGTACATTTAAGGGAATTTAGACATTGCTGATAATGTGAACAGACAAGACACTCATGTGACCAGAGGAGGGCCATCTCCCTTCCTTTTCTGAAACACTCCAGCACCTCCCAGAGAAAACGAGTTCCATTTCTCTCATCACACCAAGTCTTATCTGAAAAGGAGTCCAAATTTTGGATAGAACTCATACTAAGAATTGCTGAGGTATTATGGTCTAGTGATTTTTAAGCAGAAGGGCAAGTTCCACAATAATTTGGATTGTACAACCACAGATTCATACCAGTTACAAGATTATTCTGTGGCTACATCGCCAAGTATTGTGATGATTCAGGTGACAGGACTGTACATTCAGAATTCTTATTCAAACCGAGGCATCCATAAATCTAAC
>NW_021613852.1:0-1853 GCF_004785775.1 Grammomys surdaster | reverse complement strand
ATATATATATATATATATATATCAAATAACATACATGCTAATCAAATTTTCTAATGTGGATAGCCCCACCTAAAAAATAAATCAATATTGCTCAGTAATAAATTCGTTAACGAATTTATTATTGACGAATATTTGTATATAAATTAATATTTCATACATATAAATGTATATTATATATCGTATATGTATATTATATAAATTATATATAAATATATGTAAATTTATTGATTATAATAGATAATAGGCATGAATGTAATATAAAGATAAATAAAAATATATTATGAATGTATATTACATATTATGTGTATATATAATTAATATACATAATATGTAATAATTATAGTTTTTCACTAATATTTATTGACAATATATTCTTTCCTCATAAAATATATACTAATTATAGTTTTATAAGTTTTATAATATATTTTATATTATGAAGAAATAATAGTTCACATATATATTTATATATGTGTATATATATGTATATATATAATAAACATACATGCTTATCAAAATGGCTTAGGTGAATAGTCCCAACCTAAAAAAACTCAATACTTATCGATAATAGATTCATTACTCATATATTATTTCACTTTTATTGATATATATCAGTAAACATATATATTTATATTACATATGAAAATATATCATATATTGTAATTATGTACATAAGTACATATTTTTATAAGTTAGATATAAATATATAACATATATTTACAAATATATATAAATAAATATATACATATGCATATATTATAAACACATTATACAATCCTATATAAATATACATTATTTATATATCATATATTTTACATATGTAATTAGCATATATATCATATATTGATTACAGCTTTCAGTCACATTTATCGATAATATATTCCTTACTCCTATCATACTTATGGGTTATACTTTTACATATTATATTTTATACCCATATTTCCCAGCTGCCTCCATCTTGAATTCACTTCCTGTATTACTCTCGTTTGGAAATCAGGTTTCTCAGACAAAAAAATCTAATGGAAACCAGGTCAAAGTTGAAAGCTGAAGTGAAATCAATATAAAAAATATTATAAACAATGTAATCCACATAACCAATATAATCAATATGAAAAATAAACACAACAGAGTGAGAAGAGTTCCAATTGCATGAAGTTCTGCCTCTCTTCCAATGGTGAAAATCTCCATCCCTTATGTTTAAATAATCATATAGGCACAATATGTGAAACGTTATTGAACTCTCCAATAATAAAAAAAGACATATTGAATTTCTTCATTGCCATTACTCATTTTCAGATGAAAATTTGTTACTGATATGTAAATGTAATATAAATATAATATCCAATAATTAATAGATAAGGATATTTTAACTTATGTCATATCATATTATATTTAACATTATTATATAATAGCATATTTTATAATAATATTAAAGCATATTATAGTGTATAACATTTGCATATTATTATCCAATAATAAATAAAATATATTCGCATTGGTCATTATCCGTTTTCAGGTTGAATTTTTTTAAATTGTAAATGTAACACAAATAAAATATCCAATAATAAATGAAGGTATCATACTATATTAAATATATCATAGTATATTTAATATTACATTGTTATTATAAATTAATATACTATATACTAATATTAATATATCAGTATGCTCTATTGTATAGAGTGTATTTTACGATTTAAAAAAGGATATATTAAATTTGTTCATGGCAATGATCCATTTTAAGATTGTTATCTTAATATATTAATATATATTACATATTATTATAATATTATAATATTATAATATTATATTATATATATTAATATATTAGTATATATTATTAATTGTATATAATA
>NW_021613851.1:0-1354 GCF_004785775.1 Grammomys surdaster | reverse complement strand
GAATTAAAAGGAGTGGTCAAGGACAGTTAGTGGGAACTGAGATCCTCACAAAGCCTAGCCGGTGAGAGGAGGCTGGGGGAGGGGGGGCACAGCCAGGCTGTACTGTCCACCCAGCCCCATAGCCATGGTACACAACCGAGACGTTACAAAGGCTACAGTCTACATTTTCAAAGGCCACTGACTGCCAGGTGAAGACACTTGGGCAGGTTAGGTTTTACTGCCAATTCGACACAACCTAGAATCACCCAAGGGACCTCAAACGAAGAAAGCTCTAACTCAGACTGGCCCATGGCCACGTCTGTGAGACTGCTTTTACTGATGTGGAAGAGAAAGCCCACTGTAACTGGCACCGTCCCTAGGCAGGTGGGCTAGGGCTATATAGATAAGAAAGCTAGCTGGCAGGAACCAGAGAGCAAGCCAGTCAATACTGTTCCTCATTGCTTCTGCTTCCGGCTCCTGCCTTGAGTTCCTGCTCAGACATCCTCACAGATAAATAGTTAACTGGAAATGGAGGTGAAATAAACCCTTTTCTCCCCTAAGCTGTTTTTTGTCAGAGTGGGTTGTTGTGGGTTTTTTTTGTTTGTTTGTTTATCAGAGCAACGGGAAGGAAACTAGGATAAAAATCTATAGGGGTCAAGAGTGAAAAGAAGAAAGGGATTTAGGTATCGCAGTAGCCTCTGAAGCAGTGGTTCTCAAGCTGAGGGTCTCAACCCCTTTGGGAGTTCAATGACCTTTTCACAGGAGTCAAATATCAGATATCCTGTATATCAGACATTTACATTACAATTCATAACACTAGTAAAGTTACAATTATGAAGTAGCAACCAAATAATTTTATGGTTGGGGTCACAATATGAAGAACTGTATTAAAGGGTCAGAGCATCAGAAAGATTGAGAAGCACTAATTGAAACCGTTCTAGGGAGGCTGCCTTGGGTTAGGGAAGTGGCTGGCTTTTGCTATGTTCAAAGAAGGGGCAACAAGATGTGTTCACAGACTGAATGTGTATACCAAAGAAAGGCTGGGCAAGTATTGAGTTTCCATTAACAGCAAGAGGAAGGCAATGGGTAGAACTAATCTGGGGTGTAGGAAGATCATTTTCACATAGGTTGGTACTGATGTGGGGACACAAAAATCAGGAGAAAAATATCAAGATAGCCTGGAGTTGAAAATTGAAAATCTAACTAGCAGACTGATGAGACGGCTGGACAAGCAGAGACATTTGACACATCTGACAATCTAAATTTTACCCCCGGGAATCACATGGTAGAAAGAGAGAACCAATTCCCAAAAGTACACACACACACATACACACACACACACACACACACACACACACACACACTAATTATTATT
>NW_021613850.1:0-2954 GCF_004785775.1 Grammomys surdaster | reverse complement strand
AACATCTAAGCACCACCAGCAAAAGAACCAGTTATCTTCTTGGAATATTGAATGTTGCATTCTTAGGAAAACAATAAACCTTCATGAGAAACTAGAATGGACTATAAAACCCCTAGCAGCATGTGATCAAAGTCCACCTCTTGGTCGGGATGTAATATTTAATAAAGTTTGCCCACAAGGTAGAATTGGTTTTTCTCTGGCTACACTCAGGGGTAAAAGAACCTACATTTTAGCTTCCTCTCAACCGTACCTTGTTCCAATCCTGTCTTCATTTTTCATTCAAACCTAAGGTGTAACATTAATAACTAAGCCTATGAAGACATATTTCTGAATGTTGTATTTACATCAAAGCCAGCATATACATCATTGTAAAATTAATGGAGAGTATAACTTTACTCAATAAATGTTAATATTTATAGCCATATGATGGTGCCTTATAACCTATATTAGGCTAGATTAAAGAAGTAGGCTATAGGCATGAAAATAAACTATATTTTCTAATAAATCAAATTTGTACTGGTTCCTCAAATGACAAATATATACACAGGTCTCTTGAGATGCCTTTTCAAGCCCCTGGAAAAAAGGAAATGAAATGAAAATGGAGGAACAGTGGAGTTACGAAAAATGGGTGAGTTTGAATTCAAGGAGTTTTAAGACTTTAGTGAAGAGAAACCCCTGTGTTAAAAACTACAGAGACTACAGAGGATCTGCAAGGTTGTTTCAGAAAAAAATATTCTGGCAATCATAAAATTATTTAAAATATCACCATAAATCCCAGTTCATAGGATCTCAAACTTCCTGACAATAGTAAGATATCCACCAACAGAATTGTGAGAGTGGCGTCAGAAAATGCACCTCTGCTCCACACCCCAGCTCTGCTCCTGCCCCTTTCCCAACCAGGCAGCAACTCTGACTTGGCAGGTGACAGGATCAATGGTTGAATGTCCTAGTTGGCTGGCAAGACAACTACAGCATAAGGAAATTTTTGGTTCCTCAAATACTAGGCACTAATCTCCCACCATGACTTCTTAATCAAGAGGCAGGAGATATTTGGAGAAGTTTGGAATGGCAGAACTTCCTGTCACTTCAGCCAGGTCCCTCACAGCAACTCTTTCTGGACCTGCCCAATAATCAGCAGCTTCCAGTTATGTAATTATTCTAAGGCCAAATATTTCGGGTCCTTTTAATCAATCACTTCCCTGTTATTCACAGCTATTTTTGTTGGTTTGGATTTTTTGCTTGCTTGATTGATTGATTGATTGTTCCTTTGTTTTTATTTTGGTTTTTTCTTAAACTTTCTGATAAGGCAGGTGTACCCACCCTCCCCATCAGGAACCACTCCTCCAACTGTGCTGCAGGTTGCCTTCCACACAACTGCAGCTCTCAGGATGCCCAGGACCTGCTCTGTACAGCTTCCCCACAAGCTTGCTGCCAGTCTAGAGGAGAAGTGCATGTAGTAGAACACTACACCTGGGTTCTGAACCCTTTAGATACAAGTGATTCTGTCTAACTTCTCACATTGTGAGTCTAGCCCCCTGGGCTACAAATGAACAAAATTAAGCAATACTTCTGAATTCTGATGCTCAGAACAAATACCCAATACAGAGTAAAACTAAGATAAAATGCCCTGGGCTCAAACCATAAACCATATATGTATCCCCTAAGGAGGGCAATTTACATGATATCCAAGAAAAAAATTGAAAACCCAGAATCATATTCAAAGAGATCAAAGCTTTTAAACTGTATAAATCAACTCAAAGAAAACAGGAAGAAAATGATTCCTGGGCTAGAAAATAATAGGAGATGCCTGAAGGAAATGAGGACAACATAGGATTTGAGAATTTTCATAAATGTTTAGAAATAACAAACACAGGCTGGAGAGATGGCTCAGCGGTTAAGAGCACTGACAGCTCTTCCAGAGGTCCTGAGTTCAAATCCCAGCAACCACATGGTGGCTCACAACCATCCGTAATGAGATTGGATGCCCTCTTCTGGTGTGTCTGAAGACAGCTACAGTGTACTCATCAATAAAATAAATAAATAAATCTTTAAAAAAAAAAAAGAAATAACAAACACACACACACACACAAGACACTGAAAAAATACAGTAAGGCAAATAATAAGAACTCATAGAGAACCTGTGGAAACAGAATGTTAAACTCAAAGACAATGTAGATGAATGCTTCAGTCAAAAAAAAAAAATGATGAAGTAAAATGATGCTAGGTTAAGGCCCAATATTATTTACTGCTTGAAGGCTGAGGTAAAAAAGAGAAACACCTTGGGAAAACTGTCTAGATTTTTGTCAAAATATAGAAAAGAAAAAGAACAAAAACTGAAAACAGTACTACAATACATACTGCACTGTTTACCCGTTTATTTATAGATGGTTTCTTGATTGTTCTCTATAATACACTATGTGCAACCATGAACACTTGCATAGTCTCAGGGAAGGAGACTCCAGAATTATCCAAGTCTCTAGAAATTCTACCTAGGAAATCAACTCTTTTCTTGACTATAATGAAGCCTAGATTTCTCAGGTGACATCTGAGGGTCAAAACGTGTTGTGATGATTGAGACAGGCTAAAATGTATTGCAGCTCAGCATCAAGGTGAGAGTTCAGAAACACAAGCCCAGACCTGGGGGCTGGGTGGGGGGGAAGTGTGTCCATAAAGCACAGAGTTCTGAACTGAACCTTGGACTCCTTTCTGATGTCAGGGATTCTGGTTTTCCATTATGGTGAGTACTATTCTTTCCTATTTATTCTTATGCAAAAAAAAAAAAAAATCTTACAAGCTAATTGAATCTGCATATTGGTGATTAATAATGAATCTGAGTTAAGGAAAGAAATAAAAGCCTTAGCTTATTGCACACTGTGCAACAAATGAAGAGCTGTGATGTGTTTTAAATATTTTGCCAAAACTGCCTGGCCAATGTTCCAAGCCAGCTCATGAGA
>NW_021613849.1:0-3998 GCF_004785775.1 Grammomys surdaster | reverse complement strand
TCTCTCTCTCTCTCTCTCTCTCTCTCTCTCTCTCTCTCTCTCTCTCTTTTGGCTTTTCGAGACAGGGTTTCTCTGTGTAGCCCTGGCTGTCCTGGAACTCACTCTGTAGACCAGGCTGGCCTTGAACTCGGAAATCCGCCTGCCTATGCCTCCCAAGTGCTGGGATTAAAGGCGTGCACCACCACCACCCGGCTGAGAATTAGTTCTAAAACAAGGGCATTAAGAATTACAATGCTAGCCTGGTGGTGGTGGTACACGCATTTAATCCCAGCACTTGGGAGGCAGAGGCAGGCGGATTTCTGAGTTCAAGGCCAGCCTGGTCTACAGAGTGAGTTCCAGGACAGCCAGGGCTACACAGAGAAACCCTGTCTCGAAAAAACCAAAACAAACAAACAAACAATAACAATGCTGACACTTTAAAAGACACATTAAAAAGGGAAACCACTTGTACTGGTTGGGGTTTTTGTCAACTTGACACAGTTGGAGTCATCTGTGGTAAGGGAGTATCAGTTAGGAACTGCTTCCATTAGATTGGCCTTTGAATTCTTCTTTTTTTTTTTTTTAAAGATTTATTTATTTTATTTATGAGTACACTGTAGCTGTCTTCAGACACACCAGAAGAGGGCATCAAATCTCATTACAGATGGTTGTGAGCCAACATGTGGTTGCTGAGATTTGAACTCAGGACCTCTGGAAGAGCAGTCAGTGCCCTTAACCACTGAGCCATCTCTCCAGCCCCCTGGCCTTTGAATTCTTAATGATTGATGTGGAAGGTCTTGCTCAGCAGGTGGTCCTGAGTAGTATAAAAAAGCAAAGTGAGCAAGCCATGTGAGCACAACAGCAGACAGTCCTGCAGGTCACTGCCATGTGAACACACCAGCAGGCAGTGCTCCTACAGGTCACTTCCATGTGAACACAACAGCAGCTAGTGCTCCTATAGCCCAGTGCTCTAGCCCCCGCCTCCAGGTTCCTGCCTTGGGTTCCTTAGGTGATGGACTATAAGCTGTTACATGAAATGAGCCCTTTCCTCCTCTAAGCTCTGTTTTGTCATGGTCTTTATTGCTGCAATAGAAAACTAGTTAATGTATCACTGCTAAGTGATGTGCTCAATCCTGTTGGCATCGTTCTGTAAGCTGGTCTCTTGGAGTTGAAATGCCTACTGAATAAATGCCTAAGATGGACCTTGTGTTTGGTGCTGCTCCTATCAAGGGGGCCATTGATCCTGACTCCCAGGTTGACTATAGTGACCATGCTATCAGAGGCCTTTGCGTCCTTCTGGGCAGTGGTTTCTTAATGTTTATGGTTCCTGTATCACAGCACTGACCAACATCAAGGTTATCTGCATAATGGGAATAAATGTAAATGATACTTGATGGCATTGGGGGGAGGAGTCAGGAAGCCTAGGGGCCCCTGTATCTTGCTGCCCACTCCACACTTCACTGTCATATCACAGCACTCATGAAAGCATTAAAATATAGTCACGACAGTAGTCATGACCAAGGACTAGAGTTAACAGTTGCAAAGCCCTATAGCTTTATAAATGCTGTGCCTACAGGAGTTATATCAAGACCTCCCTGATGGGGATGTACCACTGTCATTGTCCCACCTACTGATCAGCAAACAGAGACCAAGGTGCCTTGCTAACATCAGGCAGTGAAGCTCTAGGTCCTGAATGTCCCCTAAGAGAGTCAGGACAGCTCTGGAATCCTCATCTGGAATACAGTAAGAGGTGTTCTTGCTGGGGCCAGGGCTCTGGAGCACTAAACACACTCCCAGATGGCAGGCTCTGCTTTCAGCCTTTCCAGATGTGAACATTTCCTTTTCCTTGGTTAAGTTCAATCATCCCGGTAGGCAGGGGTTGCTAGGAAAGTTTCTTTTTCCATTTTCAAATAAATGCTTTTCACAATGTACTATGAATTACACAAATGTTTCCTGGCCAGTCTTCTCTCCTTTGTGTGATAGAAGAGTAGAAATGGAAGTTAAATAAAAAATACTCACCTGTCAGGTACCTCAGTCAAAATACTTGAGGGTCAAATAATCTTGGGATGAAATAACTGGCTTTTTGTTGCTGCTTTAGACAGGGTCTCCATGTAATCCTGGCTGTCCTGGATCTCGCTACGTAGAGCAGGCTGGCATTGAAATCACAAAAGTTGTCTTGTCTTTGCCTTCCAAGTGGTGGGGTTAAAGGTATGCACTACCATACCCAGCAAGAACTGGTTAAGGAGTAAAGCGGAGGCACTCTTTTCTTTCCCTGCATATAAATGACATTAAAGGGACAAGGCTCCACTGCTAGCCCATTTATAGCAGCAACCTGCATAGTTTGTTTCTTCTCTTTCAGTGTTCCCAAGCTTTAGCAGAGCATGGGCTCCTGAAATCCAAGACAGAAGTTAGCAAGAGATGTTCCAGTCCCATGGTCCCATCACCTGCAAGGCCCAGAGATGAGAAGGTGATGCTCTAATATCCTAAAAGGCAAAGATTTCACATTAGTTAAGTCCCTGAAAAATAAAATGTGGTATCCAGGGGAGGTCTATGCAGAGGAACAGGGAACTGGGTCTTTGCTTCACATCTTCCACGTTCCCTAGTTTCTGACCTGACAGTGACTGAACTGGACTTTGACTGGGATGACTTTAAATTTGGGAACTTTTTGAATTTGGCAAAGAAATGACACTGCCTGTTCAGAGAGCTCACAGGTGTCCATTCCCCAGACTCTTCCCAGCCAGGAACCTGTGGGTGTAATCACAAGAGCCAGGGTGTTGCTGATTGCTTTCTGTCACCATCATCATTGATCTATGATGACATTTTAGGGCTAAGGACCGAAGCTTAGTTATTTCCGTTTTAATAAACACCCTAACAAAAACACATATGTTCTTACTGCTAGGTATGAAAGGCATGATGTGATATCGAAGGGCAGTTAACAGTTGTGCAGGGAAGAGGAGACTCATGGGAGAAGGGGAATCCTGACCTCTCCCCCATGTCCTTACCATCTCTCATCTCACCTCATCCCTGTTCTACAGAGAAGGGTTCAGTAGAAGCACAGCATTCCTGTAGATGCTATCTGAAGGACACACATGCCTGACATTCCAGGAAATAACTTTGGTGCCTCCACTTCCCCAAATCTCCAAGCTTTTACTCGTCAAGCCTGTCTTCACACAACATGTTTTTATGACTGGTGCTGAAAATATATACAGTGTTTAAATGGGGAGACCCATACTTCTAAGATCACTTATCAGCATCACAGGCTCTAGAACCCCACACCTGATATGACCTACTGCTCACTGTTTCTTACCAGGATCACACCTAAGAAGAGCAAGATGGCAGAGATGTAAGACTAAGGCTGCTCAAGATCCTGGTACCATCAAACAGGACTGTACTTGGGTTGGTTTAGGTTCCTTCCAAAGGTATAACATGTACCTGGTCATGTTTTAGCAACTCATGGTTTGAAGAGGAGTTATTATTTAATGGGAGGAAAAAAGTAGCCATATCAAAAGGAGAACAAAACCAGAAAACACAGAGTGTCAGTTTCCCTACGTGGAACCAACTGGCAATGATTCCTCTGGTGACCAAGTAATAAGGCTTCCAAAGCCAGGTAAGGGGAATTGTTCCCACTAGGCCAGAGGGTTGTGAGGATGCTGAGCAGGGAGCCTCCAATGCCCTGGGTATCAGCATACCCCATGGCAATGTAGCGAAACCCCAGAACTGTCATGTAGAGGAAAGCCAAACCATCCAGATAGGATGAATGCCTGTCAGCATGTGTGGAACACCGTACATGTGTCTTACAGGCAGTGGAGAAGCCCTTTGGTTGTGGCCTGCTATTCTTCAAGGCTAGAATTGTGGCCCTTTAGTCTTTCCAGGACTCTGGATTTGTTGATGAATCTATCCATAGCTTCCCAAAACTTTGTTTCACCTAAAATAAATCCAGATAAGCTTCAACTAGATATACAGCCATACCCCTTGGTTGTTCATGGCAGACTTCTCTGCTTCCGTGTTGGATGGTTCCT
>NW_021613848.1:0-2430 GCF_004785775.1 Grammomys surdaster | reverse complement strand
ACCTGGCCTCCAGGTACCCCCAGCATCCCTCAGTCCCTATCTGGCATCCCCTGGCCCCATTTCTGCTCTCCTCATCTTTTTTCTTCTCTTCTTCTTCCTCCTCTTCCTTATTCTCTTCCCCCTCCTCCTCCTCTTCCTTCTCTTCTCTCTCTGTGGCCCTTTATCTCTTTCTCCTCCCCAGGGCCTCCTTCCCATGGAGACTTCCCTGTCCTTCTTCCTTGGGGCCAGTGAACTTGATCATCCAAGAGCAAATTCCCAACAAACCTGTCTTTAATGTATTCTAATCTGGCTTGAATTAGATCATTTCACTAGTGGTGAAAAAATAGCGTACCAGAAAAGCATAAGTCTGCAGGACGAACATCCAAGGTGCACTTGAGACAGGAGACTTCCTTGGATACGGTGTTTGGCTCAAGCCCTTGGAGAATTCCATGGTTCCTGATGTAGATGATGAGGGAGGAGAAAGAGAACATGAGGTGAAAGAGGAGGAGGAGGGTGAAGGATAGAGTTGAGGATAAAGAATGTGAAGATGAGGAGGAATGGGAGGATGGAGAAGAGGAGAAGTAAGAAAGAACACTGATGGGTTCCAGCCTTCTTTATATTTCTCTGTTTTCCCCAACCCCTTGGAGCAAGCTGCAGCCTCTGCCTCACCCCCATAGTGTTCATGGATCTTTGGTCTCAAACCTGGGTCAAACTGGCTGACTGAGATACTCATTAATATATTAGAGCTGGCAATGGCCTCCAGGTTCTCCCAGCATCCCTCAGTTCCTACCTGTATTAGTCAGGGTTCTCTAGAGTCACAGAGCTTATGGAATGTCTCTCTATATTGAGGGGATTTATTGTGATGCCTTACATTCTGTAGTCCAACTAACCCAACAATGGACAGCTATGAACGGGAAGTCCAAGAATCTAGTAGTTGCTCAGTCCCATGAGGCTCTTTGTTCAGTTTGTCTTCTGTAGAAGTAGATTCCAACAAATGTGCTGGCAAGTAAGTGTAGGCCGTCAAAGAGTGAGTCTTCCTTTTTCCAATGTCTATGTAGACCTCCAGCAGAAGATGTGGCCCAGATTAAAGGTATGTACCACCACACCTGGATCTAGGACTTGCTTTGTCTCAGGATGACCTTGAACTCAGAGATCTCCTGGCTTCCATCTCGAGATTAAAGTCAAGTATTACTTACCTAAGCTTTTCATGGCCACTATGCCTCAAGATCTCCATGCCACGATTCAGGTCAGAAACTTGTGTCTTCCAGACTCAAGATTTGGATCACAGGTGTGCCCTCCATTTCTGGATCATAGTTCATTACAGATAGAGTCAAGTTGACAATCAGGAAGAGCCATTACACTGCCTGTTACAGGGTCCTCCTGGCTGGCACACTCTGCCCCCTATAATAATCTTCTCCAACTCAAACACTAGACTGGGCTTTCCCTTCCTCAGCATCTCTGAGTTCTCTATAACCCAGCCAGGTTGCCTATGCCATCCCCTTTGCCCTTTGGCCTCCTGGCCTCTTGGCTGCAGGCTCTCCTCTCTCCTCTCTCCATTCTCCTCACATGGCCTCGCTCAGTCTGCCAGTCACACCCACTATGGACCCATTTAGATGCCCATTTTCTCCCTCATATCTGCAGCAAAACTCCTCCACACCTAGGAGTAGCCTGTCACCTTTGACCTCTGTTTCTCATTCAGTGGCCCTGTCTTTTTGGTCTCAATGCCCTTCTCAAGGGTTATCAACTTCCTTTGTCGAGATATACACTGGACAAAATACAGTGGAGAAAGGATCTCTACACTTGTCTATTACAAATTCATTTTTGTCCTTTGCTGTCTTAGGGGGAACCTGGATGGAATCCACACCTCTTGGCTCTGGCCATGGGGTTCTAAGAGGGGCAGAATGCTCTGCTGTCTCGCTCTGTTGGAAACAGGAGGGTGTTGGGCCCCTGTGTAGTAGAGCAAAGTGTAAGGCCCACAGGAAACTCCAGTTCCCCACACTCCAAAAGGCAATCCATATAACTTGTGAAGCCAGTTTCTGTCTGCCAGAAGGAGTCAATCCCGCTACCTCTGTCAACAGGGACTCATGGCACCTCTCAGCACAGCAAGGCCCCTGCTAGTCTCCAGGCTTTCTCAGTCCCTACTCACCAGCACTTCTTTAAACACCTCAAAGCCTTCAGTCCAGTCTCCTACCTTCCCTGCCCCCAGCTACTGTCTCCTCATGTGACCCAGCTATTCTCACCATGGTCTGTCCCCGCTCTTCTCCCCTCTCTTGCATGCAGCCTTGCGCATGTCCGACCTACTGGCCATGTTCAGTCCACTTCTTTCTCTCTCTGCTCTAGACTCTCCAGATGCCTCTGACTGTTCTCTCTCCCTCTGTCTAAATAAAACCTTAATCTTCCCATAGAACAGTCATGTAGGCAGTGTCTTTACTGTTGCCCCTCACATACACA
>NW_021613847.1:0-1009 GCF_004785775.1 Grammomys surdaster | reverse complement strand
AGTCCCAGATTGGATATTGTAGTGCTACTGTAGGAGAAGCCAGAGGCTTCAAACCAGAACAATGACTCATTGCAATAACATTTTCAGGTAAAGCTGTTTAAACAACTCAGCTGTCACAGTTGCTTTTTATTCATTTATTTGTTTTTATATTTATTTTCTTTACAGGGGTTTTTCTAGGGCAGAGGGAGGATGTGGAGGGATGGGAAGGTGAGTGTAAATGTACAATTCACAAAGAATCAGTAACAAGTTTTAAAACATTAAGGAGGTTATATTTATTAAATCTATATATAAAATATGCATGGAAGAGCAATTAGAGAACAAATTGGCTACAAATTTAAAGGAGAGCTGAGTTATATACATGGAAGGGTTTGGAAAGAGAAAAGTGTAGAACCATGTTTTTACTAAACAGTAATCTCAAAGTTGTACAAAACAGTATAAAAGTTACCAGATACTGACTGCACTACCCAGGTCCAGCATTGAAATTATATAGCATTAAAGAAATAATGTACAGACAAATAAAACCCTAACACCCAGCTTCGAAAACGATTCAGCTGCAAAGTTGTAGTTCAGGTAAAAACTGGCAACATATTTTTTAAAATTCTATTTTTTAAATGAAAGGCTTTCCTCAGAGAAGGGAATTTTCTCATACATGAAATGTACACAACTGTGACTGTGATTTGCTGCAGACACAATTTGTAACTTCTGGGGTCAGACGCCGTGGGAAACTTGGCAGACTGAAAACCTGCTTTTGCCTAAAGCTCTGGCCACGCAATCCTCAAATCTTAGAAATCGGATGCATTTCCATCATTTAGAACCGATGGCGAGGTGAGAAGACCAGAAAATAAAATAAAATCATGTCTAGATCATATTTCCTGCATGCTGGCACCTAGGCGCCAGGGCGTTCGTCCAGTGTCTTCTCCACCCCTTCTGGACTCTTGGTTTTCAAAAGAGCCCACCACAATGTCCCTAGCAAAGTCTAGTTCTGATTGCAATCTCGGTGGGATTCATC
>NW_021613846.1:0-36303 GCF_004785775.1 Grammomys surdaster | reverse complement strand
ATATTATTGAGCACCTGCCTTATCTCAGTTTACTGTCTGATCCTGGAATTATCCCCAACTTCCCATACCAGTCAGCTGAGATTTCCTTTCACTCGCATGGCCATCTTGCATCTTCTTTGTCTCTGCCCACACCTGATCCTGACCCCAAGACTTATCCTCCCCATCCTCTCTCCCATCCCATTTCCTCCTATCATCTGCCTCTTATGAGTATTTTATCCTCCTTCTATGTGAGATTCAAGCATCCTGACTTGTTCCTTCCTTCTTCTTTAACTTCTTTGGGACTGTGGAGTATAGTACATATCCTGTATATTGAATAATATCCACATTTTAGTAAGTATATACCATGCATTTCCTTTTCCAACTGTGTTATCTTAGTCAGCATGATATTCTCCAATTCCACTCATTTTCTTGCACAATTTATGCTGTCTTTGTTTTCAATAGCTGACTAATATTCCATTGTGTAGAGGTACCACATTGTCTTTCTCAGTCTTCAGCTATGACCATCTCTGCTGGTTTCCACGTTGTGGCTATTAATAGAAAGTTGCTATAAACATAGTTAAATGAGTGTCCTTGTGATATGTGAGATCAAGTTTGAGGTCACCAGAAAATGCATGTACCATTGCGATAGCACTCTGCTCAGGACAGCTTAACTTGCCCCAGACTTATCATGTGGAGAAAATCAAGTGGCTTATGATGTGGTTTATCTGTATAGCTCAGGGCACACAAGTCTGTTTAAGGTGGGAGGAGTGGTTTCAAGAGAATTGAGGGTCCCGTGAGATAGAATGATGCTCTAGGTTTCTTGATTTGTCCCAGAGGTCTTAGTGAGAAGAGACAATGTGAAAGGGAATGGATGCTTACCCATATGGATTCTGATCCACAGTTCTGCTGAAGGTGGCAGGAGATTGCATATCCAGGGAATACAGTATGCTAAGATCAGATTAGAATGTCAGAGAGGGAAGATGGTAGAGAAAGGAAGGTTCCCAAATGTTTCAGGTTTGCCAGGTCTGATGAAAGTGGGAGAAGAGGTGGTGGTAAGAATGAAGGAACCTTTTGATAGAAGACTGCTCAGGGCCCCAATGCATTAAATCTCTTAAAGAACAAATTAGAGCTCAGCATGGCTCCTGCTTCTAAATATTATGGAAAAACATTGATCCATCTTATACAATATAATATTCCACTGATTGTAGTAAAACCTCAATTGTGTCCCACAAAAGTGTCAGATTCATGTGTGAATCACCTGTTACAGCTTAGAGTAGGACTCACAGGGAACATTACATTAGATTGTGGAGAATTTCAGGGAAGATCTCTTGAAATTGGTGTTTATATATTACCAGGAGGACCTTGAAGGAGCTGTGGCAACAAGAAAGACAGATATCTAGTAATCTGAATCACAGGATTTGCACTGTCACCAGACCAAGAATTGGTCCCCCTGCCTGGTTTAAGTAATTATCAAGTGTGGGGTGTGAAAGGTTTGCTAAAAGAGTTTTGAATGAAATATTTTCTTTCTCTGGATATTTCCTTAGCATCAGCATACCTGAAAGTCATGATGAGCTTCACAGACCCACCAACACTCCAGCAGCTGGCAAGAAGAAGCCTGCTGAAAGATGAAGCCTTGGCCATCTCTGCTCTGGAGGATTTGCCCAAGGAACTCTTCCCACCACTCTTCAAGGGTGCATTTGCCAGTAAACAACCTAACATCCTGAGGCAGATGGTGGCAGCATGGCCCTTCCTTTGCCTTCCTGTGGGAGCCCTGATGGAGTCTCCTGACCTGGAGACCTTGAAAGCTCTGCTTGATGGCCTTGATTTGCTGTTGGCAGAAAAGAATCAACACAGGTAAGTAAGACCATGGTAGCACAGGTTGTGGGGTGAAGTTTGTATGGATGGAAGTGAATACAGTACTCATAAAGCAGTTCAAGCCGAATCACAGTGTTTTAATTGTAGGAGTCAGTATCTTCAAGAATGGAAATGAAGAAACAGGACAGTGGTATATGGAGGATAGCTTAGAAGAGCAATAGTCAATATGTAATGAGCCTGTCTTTGCCTTTTCCCCAGTCACTAGAAATGGAAGCTGTCTGTTTTCAAGGAATTGATTTAAGGGAAGTTGAATTATGGGTTATACAGATTACACATTTTGTCTACAGTCATATGCATGTTCTTCTACTTTACCCATAGGAAGTGGAAACTACAAGTGCTTGATTTACGAGACGCCAACCATGACTTCTGGAATGTTTGGTCTGAAGGACAGCATACAGTCAGCTCTTCAGATGTAATTGGAAACAACAAGGCAGTGGGAAATCATCCCATCCTAGGTGGGAAACAGACCACGACTATATTGATGAACCATTTCCTCATGTCCCACTGTCCCTCCAAATATCTAAAATATTTTTATCAGTGGGCCAAGGAGAGGAAAGATTCAATACAGGTTATCTGTCAGAAGTTAGAGTTTGGAGCCTTTCCTGCCTATTATCCAATGGATGTTTTGGAGGTTTTTGATACGGCCTCAATCCAGGAATTGGAAATAAACACATGCTGGGACATTCACACCCTTGCATTGCTAGCCCCTGGCCTGGGCCAGATGAAAAACCTCCAGAAACTCATTTTCAAGGAAATCTATGTACCTGTGCATTTGCCTCGGAACCAAGAGATGGAAGCCTGCTGTTTTACAGTGATCTTTTCCCAGTTCTCCAAACTAAATAAGCTTCAGCATCTGTATTTGAATGATGTCTACTTCCTGAATGGTCGCTTGGACCAAGTGCTCAGGTAAGAAATGACAGAGAGCTTTACCCTGGGGTGAGCAAAGCATTTTGTTGTTGTTTTGCTTTACGTTCAATATGAGTTTATATAGTGGTTTGCCAGCTAGTGTTCAATTTATATAGATGTGGGCTTAGTATAATTGATACAGCACTTTACACTGTTGTTGCATCCTAATTTCTCACCTTAGTAAAGCCAGATTTTCATGCATGTGTTCATGATTTAGAAAGGGTTTCAGGAGAAACCCAGATGACAAGAAAATAGATCTAGAGAATATATGAGATCTTACACCACATGTCCTCTCGTGTCAAATGTGTCCTCAAAACTATATGAACAGTTTCCATTTCCTCTGACTTCCAATGGTTCAAAGGAAATTAGAGTTCAGGAAGAGTCTGAGTCGATGGGAAATGAGTGAATGACTGTGGTCTACAGGAAACACTATGAACAGAACGAAGGCTATGTGTGTAAGCTGGAGCACATTGAGATAAATGTTAGCAGAGCTTGGGATGGTTCTAATTGGTTCCCAGTTGATCCTTCTGGGTTCTCCTGCTTACATCATCTGTCCTCAAATATGTTTTCTGTTTGTCAGTTCAGAGGAATCTGTGGAGCTGAGCCAGTAGCAGACACAGTGATAGCTTATGTCCTACCTAGAAGAACATGATATTAGTTGGTAGCTATTAATCAGAGAACAGCTTGTCATTGACATTAATAATGGTCTCAGAATGACTTTGGGCAAAGGAGACTCTGCAACCTTGATTTCATAGCCTTTTCTCTGGAACTATTGTACTTCAATGTTGTAAAGTCCTCTCTCTCTCTCTCTCTCTCTCTCTCTCTCTCTCTCTCTCTCTCTAGTTGCTTGAGGAGTCCATTAGAGACTCTATCTATCACTCGCTGCATGCTGTCACATTCAGATATGAAGTATCTCTCCCAGTGTCCAAGCATCCAGCAGCTCAAACACCTGGACATGAGTGGTGTCACCTTCATCCATTTAAATGACACATTTCTAGGAAGCCTGCTACAAAGACTGACAGCTACTCTGCAGACATTAAAATTGAAGGGCTGTATGATCAGGGACATGCAAATCAATGCCCTCCTGCCTGCACTGAGTCAGTGTTCCCAGCTTACTGAACTCAATTTTGTGAATAATGTCTTGTCCATGGGATGTCTGAAGAAGCTACTGCAGCATACTGACAAGCTAACACAGCTGACCCGGGAGAAGTACCCTGCCCCTGATGAGGTCTATGATGACATTGGTGATGTTATTCCAGACAGATTTGTACAACTTTGTTCTGAGCTTATGGACACACTCAAGGGTATAAGGCAGCCAAAAAAGTTCTACTTTATAAGTAAGAGATATTTCAATGGTCGGTAATCCTTTATCTATAATCTGGAGGCCAGGCTATGTTCTTGTTGGGAATATACAATGTGACTTCATTGCTGGGCTCTGATATATGAAAGGCAGGACTCAAATGACTGATTAGAGGCATAGGCCATGTGTGTCAAAGCATTTCTTGATGAACTTTGGAAAAGTAATTATTTCATTTCATTTGAATTCCAATCATATTCTTCTAATTTAAAGTAGTTGTGTTGACATGGAGGACGATGATCTTATTTTCAGCCTACTGTCTACAGTAGAGACCCACCATTGGTTACCAACAGTATTCCAAAATTATAGGTCTTCTATCCCAGCATGTCCAAAGTAAGAGGGACCCTTAAGGAAGCACAGGAGATAGAGAGGACATTATAAAGACCATAATGGGACTTTAATAGGAGTACTCTATGTCATTCTGCCTCTGGATGACATCCACCTTTTGGCTGTCTGATTACATACTATTCTGCTTTGTGTGGACATATATTTTTATGAAGTATAAGTCTGACTGAATCTAGGGGTATTTTTGTATTAGACTGCTATGACTTTTCAGCTGTGTCTCTTTAATGAGGTGGTCCTGCACCCTTACATTATCATTTCGTATCACCATTTGCATAATAATTTGTCATTGATTGCAATAAATGACTTCTGAATAAGTGCATGTTTGTTTTCTTCTTTTACTGAGTTAATTTTCTGTCAACATCATACTTGTGTATTGTGCTTACCCTGGCCCTATAATCCTGTGTACTCTTGTCTCTGTCCCTTCCTCCTCCTAGATCTTTCAGAGTAAATACAGACTAACATGGTCTTTCCTAGTGGAGATTTTTTAATCTTATGATTCATGCCACCCTATCCAGAATGCTATATGGAATCATTTGGAGATGTGGTTCAGAGGCAAACAAAGCTTGCTGCTTTTCCTGAGGAGCAGTGTTTGCTTTCCAGTACCCACATCCACCTGTATCTCCAATTCCAGGTGTCTGACATTTTCCTCTAGTCTCTGGGAGCACTTGTGTCACTTGCACATGCTGTAAAACAAAATCTCACACACTTAATTAGGGACAAACTGAAATAGATATTTAAAAATGAAAGTTAATACATCAAAGCAAACATAAAATTTCTCTATACATTTGATAATCCCATTGGGATCACTTGTGCAAAATACAAAAATCTAAAGGTAGATCAGCTGGAGATGGACCTGTATTGTCTTCAGGATAGATGCTGGGAAATTATGTGAGTTTGTGCTTGATAAATGCGGTTCCATCTCAATGATTAAAATGTGCTATGCATGAAGACTTTATGGAGTCTAGCCATATCGTCAATGAGGAAGGATAACTTTTAGTGCATTTAGAATGTAGGAAACAATTTTTACTCTTGAGAAATGGAAGGACATATAGAGATATCTCTTTCCAGTCTCTGTCATCTTTTATGTCTCAGGAGACAAAAGGTCCACAGCCATGTTTTCTTCTTGCTCTCTCTCCCTCGCTTTTGTTATCATTACTTGTATGTCTCTTACTCTCTGTCTTCTCTCTGTGTCTTTCTCTCTACCTCTCTCACTTGATCTCTGATTCTGCCTCTGTCTCTGTCTCTGTCTCTCTCTGTCTCTCTCTCTCTCTCTCTCTCTCTCTCTCTCTCTCTCTCTCTGAGTGTGTGTGTGTGTGTATAGATCTGTATCTCAGTTACTCTTTATCTGTGTCTATCTGGAACTCATTATGGTGACAAGGCTAGCCTCCAAGACATAAGACTCATATGTAAGATGTGTATGGAGATTAAAAGTGTTTACTACCAGACCTTTCAGAAGAGCTGTTGCCTAGCCCATTGAAAGCCCTAGATGCAGTTATCAGAACTTTGAAAGAGTAATCTACAGAATGAATGAAAAGAGTGCCCAGGAAGAAGCCAAATTGTTGTCTTTTATACTGAACAAGAATAGAATGTATGCTTGAGGCTTCTCTACATTTTGAGACATCACTGGGTTAAGAACCAATGATGATGTAGAACAATTATTTTTTGTTTTAAAATTGGAAGATTTATACTACTGGAAGATGCAGATACAACACTTCTTAGCACATTCCCAAAAGATGTTCCAATATGCCAAAATGATACTTCCTCAACAATGTTCATAGCAGGTTTATTTCTAATATGAATTGGAAGCAAACTATATGACACTCAACTGAAAAATGGATACAGAAAATGTAGTACATCTACACAATGGACTACTATTTAGAGATTAGGAATCAAGTATTTCCTGAATTTTGCAAAAAACAGATTCAAATAGAAAACATGATAGTGAGTGAGGTAACCCAGACACTCCAATACATGTATGCTATGTACATGTATGATAATGAGTTACTCTGCAAAGGCTCAGCAAATAAAGTTGATGCCTGCATCAGCATCAGTACCTGACTTTAGTCTCTAAAAGGAGGGTGCTGATTCCATAAAATATACACTTGACCTCCATGGTAGTTCCATGTAATGATCTCATGTACCAAATCCCAAAACTAAGAAGGATGCTTAGTTGTTTTTTTCTTTTTAACTAAAACAAAAATCTGTCTTCAGTACCAGAGAATCTATTGCCTTTTGCTAGCTTCTATGTGCTTCATCCAACCACATAGTACACGAATGTTAAATACAAGCAGGCAGACACTCATTCATATAATGGAAACAAAAAGAAAGAATGTTAGCACTTTTCAATTAAATCTGCCTTCAGAAATAGTTTCACAGACCAGCTCTTAGGAGCCAGAGACAGGAGGATCTCTGAGTTCAAGATCAGGCTCTTCTACAATTCTGAGAACAATAGATGCTACATATAGAGATCCTGTTTCAAAAATTAACAAAAATTAACCCCAAATCCCAACAACAACAACAACAAGAAGAACACCAATATTAAACCCAACAGTAACACACAATAAGATACAAACAAATAAGAAAGTCAAACTAAAACTAGAACAATGAAGTTTACATGTGAAATGGTGGGTATCATTATGGCCTTTTACTAAATATTTAAAATTAACTTTGTTCATATTCATAGAGAATCTTCACTTACCTTCCTGTGACTCTTTGTAGCTCTCCCACAATACTAAGCATTCATTTTGCAGCATTACTTAGTTTTCTCACTTATGCACAAACAAGTCTCCAAGTAAGGAGATGAAGTGGATCATTTTCTAAATACTGCATAACAAAGTTAAATCAGACTCAAGTAAACTATCTAAACAGACCCATAAATCCTAAGGACATAGCAGTACTCATTAAAATTCTACAAACAAAAAGAGCACAGGGAAAGATTGTTTTAGTGCAAAATTCTATCAGACTTTCAAAGAAGACCTAATCCTAGAACTCCTCACACAATTCCACAAAATAAAAGCAGAAGAAACACTACCTAATTCATTTCATGAAGTCACATTTACACTGATACCTAAGCCACACAAAGACCCTAGAAATAACGAGGGTTTTAAGACCAATTTTCTTATGAATGTTGATGCAAAAATACTCGATAAAATTCTGACAATCCAAATCCAAGAACGTATCCAAAGGATCATACACAATGATCAAGTAGGTTTCATCCCAGGGATGCAGGGTCTGGTTAAATATACTGAAACACATCAACGTATTCCCCTATATAAGAACTCAAAGAGAAAATTCACGTGATCATCATATTAGATGCTGAAAAATCATATGATAATAAACAACACAGCTTCATGTTAAAAGTCTTGGAGAGATCAGGAATTGAAGGCACATACCTGAACCTAATAAAGGCAGTAGAGATCAAATCAGCAGCCATTATGAAATTAAACTGAGTGAAACTTGAAACAATCTCATTAAAATCAGGGACAAGATAAGGCTGCCTACTTTCTATTTTTTTTAATAAAATACTGGAAATTCTAGCTAGAGCAAATAGACAACAAAATGAAGTCACTGGAATACAAATTGTAAAGGAAGAATTCTAGGTATTACTATGTGTGGATGATATGATAGGAAACATAAATGACCACCAAAATTCTGACAGAGAAATCCCAGACTGAAAAACAGCTTCAACAATGTGGGTAGGTATAAAATTAATTCAAACTAACCAGTAGCTTCCCTCTATAAACAGGATAAAATGGCTGAAAAGGGCATTAGGGAAATAACACCCTTCACAATAGTCAAATAATATAAAATATCTTGGTGAAACTGCAACTAAAAACATGAAAGATCTGCATGAGATTAATGCCAAGTCCCTGAAAAAAGAAATTGAAGATGATCTCAGAGGGGGAAAAGCTCTATGATGCTCATGAAATTGTAGGATTACTATAGTAAAATGGTTATTTTACCAAATGCCATCCCGAAAAGTCCAATTCTTTGTAAATAGTGAAAGAGCATTTCTCAACATCATATGGAATAACAAAATAACCCAGCACTGCAAAACAATCCTGAATCATTAAAAATAAATAAATAAATAAATAAATAAATAATCACTATCCCTCACCTCAAGGTCTACTAAAGATCAGTAGTGGATAAAAACACACTGTATTGATAAAGAGACACACTAGTTGATAAAGGGAATAGAACCAAAGACCCAATAATATGCACACATACCTATGAACATTTGATCTTTGACAAAGAAGCCAAAAACATACAGTGGAAAAAAGAAAGCATCTTCTACAAATGGTGCTGGTCTAACCTGAAGTCTGCCAGGAGCAGAATGTAAATTGATCCATTTCTATCTCTTTTATACAAAGCTCACATCCAAGTAGAACAAGGACATCTACATAAAACAAGATACTTTGAAACTAATAGGTCAGAAAGTGGGAAATAGCCTTGAACACATTTGCACAGGGGAAGGTTTTCTGAACTGTACACCAATGTGTTAGTCTCTAAGGTCAACAACTGACAATGGGACCTCATGAAACCGTAATACTTCTATAAGGCAAAGGACACCATCAATAGGACAAAACAGCACACAACTGGTTGGGGAAAGATCTTTACTAACATTACATCCAATAGAGGTCAAACATCCAAAACATACAAAGAACTCAAGAAGTTAGACTCTAGAAAAGCAAATAAACCAATTAAAAATGTGATACATAGCTAGACAGCTAATTTTTATCTGAGGAACCTGGAATGGCCTAGAAGCACCTAAGCAAATGGTCAAAGTCCTTAGTCATTAGAGAAATGCAAATCAAAATAACTAAGAGATTCCACCTTATACAAATTAGGATGGCTAAGATCAAAAATTCAGGTGACAATAGATACTGTGGAGAATGTTGAGGAAAAGGCAAATTCTTACATTACTTGTTGGATTGTAAACTGGTACAAACACCTTGGAAATCAATTTGGTGGTTCCTCAGAAAACTGAGAATAATTCTACCTAAAAACCCTGCTATAAACCTTCTGGGCATATACTCAAAGATGTTACACCTTACCACAAGGGCACATGCTCTACTATATTCATAGCAGCCTTATTTAAAATAGCCAGAAGCTGGAAACCACTCAGAAGTCCTTCAATGGAAGAATGGAATCAGAAATTGTGGTACATTTACAGAATGGACACACACCAGGTACAACCTCAGTATGGTCATATGGGTCTTATTACTCTGTCCTGTGTACGCTTGTGGTCCTAGGGGCAGCTCTGGATTTCTGCCTGTCACCAAATAACTGTAGCTGACAACTGTGCACTCACACAATCCCACATTGATGGAGGCACTCATCAGTCTACAATTGTCATTTGAGGAAACAAACTAATGGGGTGAATTGGGAGCTCACTGTCATCCCATGGTAACTCAACCCTGGGCATAGGTTTCTTGCCCTCCAACTTCTTTTTGCCTACTTTTTGCATTTTGCTCTTGCTAAAAAGTCCTTTTGTTTACAAGCATTAGAAGCCTTTCTTTGGGATTCCAGCATATACTGAAGAGCACTTGAGACATCTAGCTGCATGGACTGAATACTGACTTTTGGAGTTTTAGTTGGTAGTCAAACATTGTTGGATTAACTGTACCATAGCCTGTAAGCTGATCCTAAAACTCCCTAGATAAACTTCGCTGTCATCTAACAGATCCACGTGCTTCTGCCTCACACATTAGTGACTAAGTGGATGCATCATCATTCCTTCTATAAACTTCTTCTTTAAAACTTCTATTTAATTACTCTCCATGGTACTTAGTTTCTAAAAGGATTTTTCATATGTCCCTGTGATCCTGATGCCTCAGTCTCCAGATATGCTGGGGTTATAGGCATTTGCCAAAAGGCCTTGTTCTTCCTTTGTCTAATACTGGTGTCGTGTCCTTGATTCATCTCATTATTTTGGCTTTATTTTTCTTCTGCTGTATGGACTCATTTTGCAGTCCAGATAGGACTTGAACTCCTGATTCTCCTGCCTCTATCCCCTACATACTTGGATTAAGAACATGTGTCACCATGCTGGGCTTGCTATATCTTAACTCAGGTATTTTGGAGGTCAATCCATGTAGGTTTATGTTAAGTAGTCTGATATAATATGGTATCTTTCAGACTTGAAGTGACTTTATCTTTGAAAAACAATTTACTCAATTTGTGTTCAAATACTGAGGCTGAATACTTGGTCTGATCTGTGAGTAAACCAATAACTTCAGTGATACATGAAACACTGCCACCCATGAGCTGAAGAAATTGAAATGGGAATATATGCATTGTTGGGCACTGTACAGAGATCATTTTAAATTTTCCTGAGCAAATTTTGCTATTTTGAGAAGTGTTCAACTCTGTGGAACTGGAATTCACTATGTAGACCCAGCTGGCCTGAAATCAAAGATCGACAGGCCTCTATCTTCAAGTGCTGAAATGAAAGACATGTCCACCATATTGTTCTCATGTATAGGTTTGTCTTGAATTTAAAGGCTCACAACTTCAAGTACTTTCTTGATGGTTAGGTGTTTCTTCTCTAACCGAGGCCAGACCAGGCAGTCCTCTGCTGTAAGTGTATTGAGGATCTCATAATAGCTGTTGTACCCTGCGTAGTTGGTGGCTCATAGTCTGAGAGTAATTGGGGGACCAGATCAGTTGAGACTGCTGGTCTTCCCACTGGGCCACCCTTCCTTACTGCTTCTTCCATATTTTCCCCAATTCAACCACAGGTCCTCTTGCCTTCTGACCATTGGTTTGGTGCTATTTCAGCTGCTTGTTGGATCTTTCAGAAGGCAGCCAGGCTAGGCTCCTGTCTGCAAGCACACCACTGCATCAGTAATAGTGTCTGGGCCCTGGGCCTCCCCTTGAGCTAAATCCCAATTTGGGCCTGTCACTGGACCTCCTTTCACTCATGCATTTCTCCATTTTTGTCCCTGCAGTTTCTTCAGACAGGAACAATTCTGGGTCAGATTTTTTGACTGTGTGATGGCAAACACATTCCTTCACTTAATGTCCTGTGCCTCCACTAGAGGTGTATTATACAAGTTCCCCTCTCTAATGTAGAGTACTTACTCCAATGTCCCTCCGTTTGAGTCTTGAGAGTCTCTCACCTTCCACGTCTTCAGTATATTCTAAAGGACACCCCTGTCTACTGAAGTTTCCTGTTTCCAGTTTTCTGCTGGCCCCTAGGGCTTCAGTCCTTTTCTCCTCAACAAATACCTGGTCATATTCTGCCTCTCCCATTTCTGTTCTTTTTTCCCACTCATGTCTCTCTCTCTCCCTGTGAGTGTAGGATAACAAAAAATATCAGAGCTCAGAATTGAGAAGTATCCTCACTGGACTTGGATTGTGACAGTAATCTGAGAAAGTATACATGTCTTTATGGATATCTGATTCATTCTAGCTAGGACAAAAAATGATTGAACGGGTGGAGTCTTCATCATCCTGTCAGATGACAGCTTTGGCTTGAGAGATGTGGCTATGTAGGGCAGGTGAGAGGGGGAAGGAGTATATAAGAACTCAAAAGGGTGCCCAACACAGTCTGAGCCTTGGAGTCTGGTGTGACTGTCTGACTTTGCTGAGGTTGGAGATTCTGAGAGCAGTGTCCAAAACAGGTAAGTCATTTATATCTCTCAGGACACCACTTCTGACTTGGCCTGACAGTGTCCATTTCATCTTAATGTTTTTTGTGTGTATGTTTCCTTGGATGCATGCCTGCTTTCCTTGTGTGGTTATTTTGAAGCAGCCAACCCCATTTAGCTCAGGATAGCCAGAAGTTCTTATGTAGGCAAGTGCCAAGAAACACTAAATTTTCAGCCTCTGCCTCCTGAGACCTGAGGCTGCCCTGCCCTGTTGTGTATAGTGGGGTAAATACTCATGTCCTGATCTACTTTACTATACCCTACAAAACTTTTAATTCAAAGTGAATATAGATTGATAATTTGACAACTAAGAAAATTCTATAGAGAGCACAAGTCTGTAAGTTCCAAGAGAGCATCAAATTGACAATCTGAAGTCTTCAGTCTCCTATTTGTTTGTTTCTTTGATTGATTTTTTTTTACTTACTAACGTTATATCTAGCTGATTACTCACTCTCATTCACCCTCTCCCACAACTCTTCCTCTACTCCCCTCCTTTTCTGCTCTTAGTGGATGTGCCTTTACTGGGTATCCCCAGACCCTGACACATCAAGTCTGTGAGAGTAGGCGCTCCTTTCCCCACTGTGGTCCAACAAGGCAGACCAGCTAGAAGAATATTTCCCACATACAGGCAAAAGCCTTCTGGATATATTGCTTTTCAATGTGTTTTGGACCTATGTGTAACCAAGCTCCATTAAAGTTGTATAGGTTGGGGGAGTTCTAGGTCTTGTACCTGTATGTTCCTTGATTGCTGCTTGAGTCTTTGAGAGATCCAAGTGTCTTTGTTATTTGACAGTGTGTGTCTTCCTATGTAGTTCCTATTCCCTTCAAAGCCTGCAAACCCCTATACTTTAATAAGAGTCCCCAAGCTCCATCCACTCTTTGAATACGGGTTTCTCAGTCAGCTTCTGGGTGGAGCCTCCCAGAGGATAGACATTCTAGACTCCTCTCTGAAATCATAACAGGGCATCATCAATAATGTCAGGGACTGGCATTTCTCCATGGGAATGACCTCATGTTTGTCTTGTTGTTATATAGCTAATCCCTCAGTCTCTGTTCCATCCACAGTCCTGGCATTTCCTGTACACAGGATAAATTTTGTATACAGGATAAACTTTTGTAGGCCGTTTATGTTCCTATTTCTCCACTGGGGTTTCTGACCAGTTAAAGGAGGTAGCCTCTTCAAGTTCAATCTCCCTAATGGTGAGAGTAACGGGAAAGGTCAACCTTACTGATTACTGGGCAAGTACCTTATCTCCGTTCTCTATGATTCTGGAGATACTGACAACAATACACCACTGTCAGCTGCAGATTTCTATCCATTCTCATGGTCATCTTGCCATGTCTCCTATCTCTGTCTATACCCCACGAATTAAGCCCTCCCATCTCCTATTCCCCCCCATTACCTTGTTAATTTTCAGTTAAGGTGTCTTTCTGTAGCCGAGGCTGTCCTTCAACTCTCCAGAGAGCATGCAGGGCTTAAAGTCACTGAGATCACTGTCTGTCTTCTTTCCTGTCACTCTCTGTCTCTCTGTCTCTCTGTCTCTCTGTCTCTCTCTCTCTCTCTCTGTGTGTCTCTCTTTTCACTGTGTCACTCTCTATCTCTTTGTCTCTCATTCTACCTCCCTGTCTTTCTGTCTCCCCCTCTCTCTCCCACTTTCACCCTCTCTTTCTCTCTCACACTCTCTCTCTGGCTCTCTCAAGTCTATCTTTGATTTGATTCGATTTGATTTGATTTCTGTACCAGCTTTGTCTTTGAAAGCTGTACCTCAAAAAAGCAGTATTTAAGTGATATAGCACAATAATATCAGCAAAAGCTAATTCAGTGGTTATTTATAATTTTAGGCATATATATCTTCCCTGCTTATGTGTTAGCATGCACTATCCTCAATAGGCAGAAGAGAGTGATAGAGCTCCTATAATTGGAGTTGTAGATGGTTATGAGCTGACATGTGGAAGCTAGGAAAAGAACACTGGGCTAGTGAAAGAGGAGCTCTGCTGGAAAAGTCAGAGCTATCCATACAGTACCTAAAAGGTTTTGAACTCATCTCCTGAAGTGATTTCATCAAAGGCAAAACTGGTACAGAAATCAAATCAAATATAATAAAGACAGATGAGAGAGAGAGAGAGAGAGAGAGAGAGAGAGAGAGAGAGAGAGACAGAGAGACAGAGAGACAGAGAGACAGAGAGACAGAGAGAGAGACAGAATAGAGGAAAAAAAAGGATGGAAAGGGAGAGAGGGTAGTTAAGAGAGAGACAGATAGGGACAATTAGAGGCAGAGACAGAGATAGAGAGTAACAGAGAGAAAAGAGAGACAGAGAATGATATAAACAGAAGGAGACAGACAGACACCTACAAACAGACAGAAGCATAGAGAATGATAGAATCAGAGATAGAAACAGAAAAGATGACAAAGAGAAAAAAACAGAAATATACCCAGTGTTAGCACAATGACTTGCTGAACTGTTTTTCATTTGTGGGTCCTCCCTTTCCTGTCTGGAATTCTAATCATACTCGAAACATCCTATCTCATATCACCACACTAGATCTACCTAGCAGCTCAGGCTTCCTAATCATTCCAGAGAGACCTGAGAAAAAAGTTAAAAATTAATGTAGGAGAAGAAAAAACATCACAGAGCTCAGAGTTTGAGAAGTATCCTGGTTGGGCTTAGATTGTTACCAAAATGTCAGATTTCAAACATTCCTACATGAGGATCTGATTCACTCTAGCTAGGGCAAAATAAGATTAGGTGGGTGGAGTCTTCACCATCTTGTCAGGTAGCAGCTTTAGCCTGAGAAGTGTGGCTACAAAGGGGAGGTGTGAGGGGGAAGCAGTGTTCAAGGACTCCAATGGCTGCACAAGACCGTGTGAGCATTGAAGTCTGGAGTGAATGCCTGACCATTCTGAGTTTGGAGCTTCTGAGAGCAGTGTCCAAAACAGGTAAGTCATTTATATCTATCAAGACACCACCTCTGACTTGGCTTGACAGTGTCGATTTCATCTTAATGTTGTTTGTGTGTTTGTTTCCTTGCATGCTTGCTTTCTTGCTTTATATGGTTATTTTGAAGCAGCCAACCTCATTTAGCCCAGGATAGCCAGAAGTCCATATGTAGCCAAGTACCATGAAACACTAAATGATCAGCGTCTACCTCCTGAGGCTGCCCTGCTCTGCTTGTGTATAGTGGATTAAGGAGGCAATATTCAAGGACTCAGGCACACTGAACAAACACCCCATGTCCTAATCTACTCTAGTATACTTTACAAAAAATGTAATTCAAAGTGAATATACATTTATGAAATGACAAGGGAGAAAATTCTATATGGAAGAACACCTGGGTATGAGTTCTTGGAAAGCATCAAACTGACAATTTTAAGCATTCAATCTGTTTTTGTTTTTTGTTTTTTGATGAATTGATTGATTTTTACTTTCTAACTCCCACACACTATCCCCTCCCTCACTCCTTCCCCTACTCCTAGCTTTCTGATCTGAATGAGTGGGCACTTCCTGGATATCTTCCAACCCTGTCATATCAACTCTGTGAGATTTGGTGCTTCTTCTCCTGCTGTGGTCCACAAGGCAGAGCAGCTAAAAGAATATATAACAAATATGGGCACCTGCCTTTGAGGTAGACTGCTTAACCGTTGTTTGGCCCTATGTGAAACCAAGCTACACTAAAGCTACATATGTGTGGAAGTCCTTGGTCCTGTTTCTGTAAGTTCCTTCAATGGTGGTTCAGTCTCTGAGAGCCCCAAGGGTTGGCAGTGTTAATCTTCCTGTGGAATTCCTGTCCCTTTCGAAGCCTGCAGACCTACCCCCTGTTCCTCCATAAGAGTCCCCAAGATCCATTCACTGTTTTTCTGTGGGTCTCTGAGTCAGCTGCTGGGTAGAGCCTCTCAGAGAATAGGAATTCTAGCCTCATGTCTACAAGAATAACACAGTATCATTAATAATGTCAGGAATTGGAGCTTGTCCATGAGAATGGTCTCTTGTTGGGATCATTGTTATTTCCCTATTCCTTCAGTCTCTGTTCCAAGAAATGTTCCATTTCTTCCTTTTCTTGCACAGATGTATAAAGAATTACCAGTCCAATTTTCAGAATAATTAACATTATTTGTCTAAAAGATAAATTCTGAACATATCTCTCTAATGAAGGCAGACAAACTTTTACACAAATCCCATTTATGTTAGTTGTAGACTTTAATACAGAGCAATGTCCCTGAGAACTGAGAATAAGGCTAATGACATTCTCTCCACTCTCCTCTGCTCCACCTTCCAAACAAAACCTGCCTTCTGATTAACTGCTTGTGTCCCAAACTGATCTTGCCTGGGATTATTTTTATTGTCTCTATTGTTAGAATTATCTTTCTGAAAGTGAAAAAAATTGACACTAGACTGAGAGTCCAGAGCCCACTGAGCATACTATTCCCCACTATCAACTCTTATTTGATTATTGAGTCATGTATTAGTAAATTGAGTGAGGTGGATTTGTTTTGAGCAAAGATTTTTTTATTGGATATTTTCTTTACTTACATTTCAAATGTTATCTATTTTTAGTTTCACCTTGGAAATGCCCTATCTTATCCCCCGTTCTGCCTTCTGTGAAGGTGTTTCTCCACCCACCCACAGATTCCTGCTTCCCTGCCCTTGAATTCTGCTACACTGGTGCATTGAGCATTCACTGGGCCAAGGGCTTATCCTCTCACTGATGTCCAACAAGGCCATCTTCTGCTACATATGTGGCTGCAGCCATGAGTTTCTCCATGTGTACTCGTTGGTTGGTGGTCTTGTCCTGGGGAGCTCTCGGGGAGTGGCTTGTTTGGTTGATATTGTTGTTCTTCCTATGGGGTTTCAAACCGCTTCTAGTCCTTTAGCAGTTTCTTTAAGTCCTCCACTGGGTACCTCATGCTCAGCCAAGTGGTTGCTAGTATCCACTTCTGTATTTGTCAGGCTCTGACACAGCCTCTCTGGAGACAACTATATCAGGTTCCTGTCAGCATGAACTTCTTGGCAGCCACAATAGTGTCTACATTTGGCGACTCTATATAGGGTGGATTCCTTGGTGTGGCCATCTCGATGCACTTTCCTTCAGTCTCAGCTCTGAAACTACAACTCTCACCAATCCTCTTGCCTCAGATATGGGACTGTAGCCAGCCTGACAATAGGAAATATGGCCATGGCAACTCTTGTCCTTTTTCCTCAACTCTGTGCCTGGCATAGAACCATTAGTTTACATTTTGAAAGGTAGACCCCCAAAGTCCATTTCTTTTTATGGAGGTTTCCTCTTCTTGAGGCTGCCTACCAGGGCCAGCTCTCAAGTCATTTGCCTTACATAATTATGAAGTCCAATTAAAATTCAATGCCTCATTCTCACCTGGAGTTTACCTTTTACCTTTATAAGAAGCCTTCTGCTTATACGCTAGCCATTCTGTCTCTTCTTTATCCTGAGGCAGTTCTTTGCTCCTGACCTGTCCCCAGGGACCAACAGTCCATTACCCTATCCCTTGTTCCTTTCCCATTCTATCTTTTCTTCAATCTTTTATCACTCTCCTTTTCTCCTTAAACTTTGTCCCTCTGGGGCACATAGGTCTTCTTTGTGCTTCGAATTTGGTCTTAGGGTATGTTAGGCTTACTCTGAAGATACCAACATAATGATTCATTCCTGACTTCATCCAGAAACATCTTTCATTACGTATGGGCATCCCTCCAAAAAACTCGTGGTTTTAAATTGTCTTAGACTATTCATAGAATCTCATTAAGAGCAACCAGGTACTATTTTTTTTTTTAAATAAAATAGCCTGGTGTGGAGGAGTATATATTTAATTTCATCTTTACAGTGGGCTCTATTATGGAAAATTAGAGCCTTTAGAAGCCAGTGATGCAGAGCCCCTGGGCATTAGGTCCAGAGACAGTGGCCAGCCTGGATATTAATGAAATGAACTATAGAATGTAAGGAGACTGTGAGAAGTTCCATAGAGAACATCCTTTTCTTCTCAGCCTACTGTGAGCCACTTCAATATCTTAAAGAAGCTGCACTAAACTCGAAGTTTCAGAGCCCCCCACAAGTACCATTCACAGGGAACCAGGGCATGGTGTTAGGACATATTTCTCTGCCTAAAGAGTGAAGCTTTTCTTAATCAACATAAATGGATATTATCCAAAAAGTACAGAATACCAATGATACACATCACAGACTATTTAAGAAAGCTTAAATGGGAAAAAGTTCCAGGTATGGATCCCTGAAACCCACTTAGAATTGAGACAAAAGAATAATGGGAGGCAGCAGTGGGAGAGAGGAAATTTGTTGGGAGAGAGGAGGGAGGAGGTCAATAGGAGGGGCAGGATCAAGTATAGGGAGGAACAAAAGGGCTGTCCAGAAAAATGCCAGAACAGAAGGGCCAAACAGAAGGCCAGTAGAATGAAGTCAAATATGCAGCATTGGGGAGACTACTATCACTCAACGGAGCTGACATTTGCAGAAATGCTCTGCAGTGTGGAGATGGAACTGGAAGAGATCTCCTCTAGTAGGTAAGCATAGCCATAATTTAAGGGATAGAGTCACCCATCCATTTCAAAATTTTTAACCCAGAATTGTTCCGATCTAGAGGAAATACAGGGACAAAAATGGAGCAGAGACAGAAAGAAAGGCCAGACAGTGGATGGCTCAATTTAGGATCCATCCCATGCTCAGGCACTAAACCCTGATATTACTGATGGTATTTTGTGCTTGCATACAGGAGCCTACCAGCAACTGACTGAAACATATTCTGATCCTTACAGTCAATCATTGGATTGAGGTTGGAGACCAATATGGAAGAGTTAGAAGATGGACTGAAGGGGATGAAGGGGATTGCAACCCCATAGGAAGAACAACAGTGTCAACTAACCAAGATCCCTGAGAGGTCCCAGAGACTAAGTCAAAATCCAAGGAGCATACATGGGTTGGTTTGTGGCTCCGGGCATATGTGTAGCAGAGAACCACCTTGTCTTGCCTCTCTGGGAGTAGATGCACTTAATTATGGAGAAATGTGATGCCCCGGGAAAGAGAAATACTGATAGGGTGTGGTAGGGGTGGATGGGAAGGGGGTTGGGTTGTAGAGCATCCTCTCAGTGGTGAAGGGATGATGTGGTGAAGAACTTGGGAAAGAGTACTGGGAAGGGGGGCTGTTGGGAGCCAACACCTAGCCAAAAGCGGCTATCATCTTTGCAGCCATCTGGAGCCATATACCCTGACAAGAGACTTGTTTTCAACAGCCCACAACAGCTGAGCACACTCTGATAAACATCTTGTTTTTCTCACATATCTTGTTTTGCTGTTTAGTACTGCCCGCAGCTAGGTGCATGTGGTCTCCTCACTGCTAGCTAGGCACACATGATATCCATGCTGCAAGGCACATGACATAGTGCCTTCAGCTGTGCATGTCCATGAGGGCAAGGCACATGGTAAAGGGTATAAATACCCAGGATTTCCTTTCAATAAACGAGACTTGAAGAGACTTGATCAGTCTCTCTGTCTTGTCTCCATTCTTCGTGTCTCCGTCCTCACTCTCTCTCTCTCTCTTGCTAGGCCCTGACCTGCAGACCAGAGCAGCAGAACAGGCCATCACAAAGTGGCCCCCGATTGTGAAGCAGCTCAGGCAGCTATAGGGAGCAACTTTTGGAAAGTAAATAAATAAAATAATTTAATAATGATTAAAAAGAAAACAAACAAACAAACAAAAACATGATGAAACACACTTGTCATCCAACACCCAGGAGGCAAAGGCAGAAGCAGCTGGATTGCCATGTTAGTGGTTTTCCTGGTCTAAATAAGGAGTTCACAGTCCATCAGTCTATCAAGCCAGACAATAAGTGGAATAAAATGATTGTATAAGTGACTAAACTAATTATGATTAAGTTGATTGGTGGTGAAATATGCTTTTAACCTCAGCACCCAGGAGGCAAAAGTAGCTGGAGTGCTCTGTTACTGGCCATCCTTGTCTAAATAGGGAGTTCCTAGTCAACTGTACATCAAGCCAATCCATACCTGGAATAAAATGAGAATATTAATGACTAAATTAATTATGATTAAGCAGGACGGTGGCAGAACATGACTTTAATCACAGCACCAGGAAGGTAGAGGTATGCAGATCTCTGTGGGATTGAGTCTACCCTGGTCTACAGAGCTAGTTTCAGACAGCAAGAACTACACATAGAAATCCTGTCGTGGAAAACAAGATTTTATTTTCTTTTACGAAGGTGTGGTGATAGATGCCAAATCTTGTAAGCTCAAACTTAATTTTAGAGAACCTGACCTAAGTTTAAACTCAGATAAATTAACAGGCTGGTATCTAGCATTTGTTTCCAATTTGCCTCCAGTGAAACTCAAGCCTAGCTCCAGTCTACAGGTTAAAGCCACCAAAAGTCCAGCATCTCCAGGTTGAACCCGAACAAGACCAGCATCTCCAAGTTGCACCCCCAACAAACCATTATCTCCAGGTTATTTCTCTAACAAACTTGTACCCCAGGTTACAAGCCCACCCCTTTCCTGAAGACCAACAGTGTAGAGGAGAACAAAATATAAGTTTATGATATGATTCCCAGGTCCAACCAATTATGTTAAAGGCAATAGTAGCTTTCCAATTAGATGCTTGCACACCTACTCCCTGCTTGCTGCTTAGTATAAAACTTGCCCCTATAGACATTCAGGGTTCCTTTCTCCACCAAAACCATCCTGCCTAGGATACAGAGCCTGCTGTGAGTTGCATCAGATTGGCTCCTCTGTGTGTTTTGGGGGATTGCTAACATTTCCCTGGCACAAACATACACTTAGAAAAGAAAGTGAAATATCTGCATGAAAAGGACTTCATGTTTCTGAAGAAAGTAATTGAAGAAGATTCCAGAAGAGGGAAAGATCTCCCGTGGTCATTGACAACTGGGATAACATAGTGAAAAATGGCCATCTTACAAAAAGCAATCTACAGATGAAATGCAATCCTCATTTCAATTTCAACACAACATAAGACCAGATACACTAAATGCCATAGAAGAGAAAGTGGGAAATAACCTTGAACCCAATGGTCAAAGAGCCAATTACCTGAAAAGAACATCAATGGATCAGATCAACAATTGATAAATGGAACCTGATATAACTACAAAACTTCTTTAAGGCAAAGGATATTGTCAATGAGACAAAATGGTGGTCTACAGTTTGAAAAAGTCTCTTCAACAACCCTATACTTGACAGAGTGCTAACATTTAAAATTTGTAAAGAAATCAAGCAGTTAGACACCAACAACCCAAATAATCTAATTAAGAAATGAATCACGGCTGGGCAGTGGTGGCACACGCCTTTAATCCCAGCACTTGGGAGGCAGAGGCAGGGGGATTTCTGAGTTCGAGACCAGCCTGGTCTACAGAGTGAGTTCCAGGACAGCCAGGGCTATAAGGAGAAACGCTGTCTTGAAAAACCAAAAAAAAAAAAAAAAAAAAGAAAAAAGAAAAGAAAATAAAAGAAAGAAAGAAAAGAAATGAGGCACAAAGTTAAACAGCAAATGCCCAACAGATGAATCTTGAAAGATAGTGAAGAAATTAAAGAAATGTACAAAGTCTTTATTCATCAGGGAAATACAAATCAAATCAACTTTTTGGTTCCATCTTTCACTCATCAAATTGGCAACAATTGAAATTCAAGTGATAGCAATGCTTGCCAGGATGTAGAGCAAAGTACATGTCCTTCTCTGTCCCAAAAGATTATGAATAATATATATTCACTTTTAAGTGGATATTAGGCAGAGAAACCACAAGACAGCCTTCCAGGGCATGCTTCGAAAATTAGACATTAAATATGAAGACAATATTAAATCATTTTCTCGAGTGATCGTCCATGTTTCCAAAGATGTCATAACAAACTGTGGCTGGATTGTGACTTCTTTCTTTTGCTGCTTTTGTGGCCACTTAGAGAGCCTAAACCAAGAAAGTTGCATCAAACCATTAGAAGAAAGTATCACAGATGTTCTTGTAAGGATGAAATTGTACTGACTTGTGGAAAAAAGGGTCTAGGATGAGTTTGTAGAGTTCTCCCACATACAGGACATAGAAAGCAGTGATAGAAATATACTACGGCCTTGTGCCTGTGTTCCTGGGATAGAGACTTTTCTGGCATATCTAATAAGATAGCCTTGTGAGTGCAATAGATGACTTTTAAAACTCCAGCCACCAAACTGAATGCTTCTGTGAAAACAAATGTTATCTATGAAGGTGGACTTGAAGCTGCCCAGGATTATAACAGTTTAGTTCTACATTGCAGAAAGATCCAGGACAGCCAGGGCTATACAGAGAAACCCTGTCTCAAAATACAAAATAAAAACAACAGAAGAAAAAAAAAGCTATCATTTGGAAGGCAGAGGCAGGTGAATTTCTTAGTTCAAGGCTAGCCTGGTCTACAGAGTAAGCTCCAGGACAGCCACGGCTATAAAGAGAAACCCTGTCTTGAAAACCAAAACCAAAACCAAAACCAAAACCAAAACAAAACAACAAAAAAAGGAGAAAGAAAGTGGTTACAGGATTGTGACCAATGAGAATAAATACATGAGAAAAGTGCTATCTCTTGGAAAGTCACTGTCTGAATAAAGCAATGTTCACTCTCTAGTTTAAAACTTTGTCATGATCAGTCCTAGTGTATAGGCAGAACTAGTGGTGTGTGTGGACTGGTTGTAGTAGAGCAAATCAGATTTATAACTATGCAGGCTTAACAACAGTCTGTTTATGTATTTAAGGATCACAGGAAGATGTAAGACATTTGAATGTCTGTTGACTTACTAAATTGTAAAGTGGTTTGGGAAAGTAGGCTAAGAATCATAACCATGGTGCTGTTCAAAGGATTACTTGTTTAATATGAGTTTAAGCCGGGCAGCAATAAAACAAATATGTATTTCTTTTTTACGAATGATTGCTAAGCTTTGTTTTGAATTTCTGTACTGTATCTGTATTATTGAAATAATCTTTACTTCCCCTCCTTGCTTTATCTGTTGGCTTAGTATGCTTTTCAACCCTGATAGACAGAGTCATCTACATTTCCTCCCTGTGCTCTTTACTAGCCATTTTAGTTATCTACATTAGCACTCTCACCCCTACCCCCAAAACTTTAGTCATGGCTGCAGATAAAAGTAGGCAAGAATCAAATGACTAAGAATGTAATGGGGAAGAAGTGCCCTGTCTCAGCCATAAGGCCATCTGCTGGAGTGATTTGTAGCAATGTATTTATCCTTGATCATAATGTGCTTATTTATGTTTATCTCTTTGGACAGCAGAGCACTTTATGTAGTTAATGAACCCTACAGATTGAAGTGACTAAAAGGTTAGTCTCTCATAATCTAGACATTGAAGTTTTTTATTTTTACTAGGAGCTGGGCTTCCCAGCTCACAAGGTGTGAAAGCCGAAGTATAGACAGGATCTTAGTAGGAATTTTAGGTGCAGAGCCATGAAGATTTGGAGAGCTCAAGTGGTTGGAAATGGATTGATTTAGAGGAAGAAGAAGCATGTGGTCTGGGTGCTGACTAAATGAATAGTTGAGGCACATCCTCCAAAGAGAAGAGTGAGGGGCTGCTTGGAAAGATGGCTCTCAGCAAATTCTGTTTGTCTTACACATCTCTCAGGTAAAAATCATGCTATCTTCAAGCATCTTCCATGTACATTTTGTCTGAAGTGAACACCTTCATTCTGCTTAGAGCACCTCACATTTTTAACAGCTATTTTCAAAAGGGATGGGACCAACTGCAAGTTGATGTGGGTTATAAATATTTCTCTAACTTCTGTTTTTTCTGAGGAAAATATAAACATTTTTTCTGCCCTCCAAAAAAAAAGTAGAATGTGATGAGGCTTGCCCGGACTACATGGAGAGTTCCAGGACAGACAGCAATATATAGAGACACTTACCTTCAAAACAAACAAACAAGCAAACAAACAAATCCCCATGTTTCCACATAACTCACAAGAATCTCATCACTCCAAAGTATGAAAAAGGAAGATCTCAAAGGATTTATTGGATAATGTCTAGACTGAATGATTTCCTTTTGAGAAAGCTACTAAACTAAAACGAGAGTGAAACTCAAGAGCCCATTAACTAAACCACTCCCCAAAATGAAGTTTTTGTTCATTAATTTAGCAGCTATTTATCTACTCATTTTTACCTTGTGTTTAAGCAAATTCTTGATCTGTAGCTAATGTTGATAAGTTCCCAGTACTCCTGCTTCAGCATTCCACATCACAGGATGTCTGTTGTAAATCAACACACCTGGCTGAGTTTGCTTTGCATGTGATGCACATGGTTCTGAGTGTGTGTCCCATGGGCATTGCTCTGTTCCTGACACTAGACATGGACACAGATTCTCCTAAAAATATACTCTGAGGACTTTGTGACAAACATATTGCCACAACTGTGCATTCATTCCTGGATTATATAGCTGAGTTGGATGCTCTTTCTTCAGTTGTATAAGCTAGCTAATCAAGATGGTTGAGGCAGGAGGATAGCTTGCAACTACTGTTGTGAGGCAGCAGTTCTGGTCATGCAGTCTCCAGATGGTCTTGATTGATACTGGTCATAGGTGAAGCAGTAGAGAGAGAAACTGACTAAGATGCTAAGATTTCATTTCTAAAGAAACAGAGGGCTATAGCCTCTCAGGGAAGTCTGACAGCTAACTAGCTCACTCTAGTTATTTTATTCAAATATCATTCAAAGTTAATTGGGGATAGGAAAGATTCCAGCTACCAAGGTTATCTTGCCCATACTGCTCATGGGAACAGACAGCCAACACAAATCTCAGTCCCTTTTGACTTTGGCTAGCCATAATCAATTGAAAGAACTCTAGGTTTGCCAGAAGTGTCTCAGGACCAAGATGAATGCAGCTGCATGCTCTCATATAGCATCAAGGGCAGACATTCCAAAGAAACAATATTCCCTCAAGGTTCATACATTCTCATGGCAGTTTCTCAGCTTCTACTGATTGTCCCAAACATACCAAAGAATTATGGGTCATTTAAAGCAGTTTCAAATTTATATCATTTATACAGATGGTGTCCTTGTCTCTTAGTAAAAAGAGCAAGTCTCAGAACAATCCACCCAGGAAACAAAGTAGTGGATGTCAATAATTTGGGCTAAACCAGGCGTGGACAAACACACACATGTTTAGAGCACAGGCTCGTCTTTCAAAGGACCCAAATAAAATTCCCAGCACCCATATCAGGTAGCTCACAACACCTAAAATTCCAGATCCAGAGAGATCCTACTCCTTTGGCCTCTCGGAATGTTGATCTATGTTAACATTTCTCATTAAAGACATGCATACACATAACTAAATGCAAGAACAAAAATTAAAGTTTGAGAAATGAGACTATTACTCCAGTAATTTAATGAATGAATGGATGATTGAATAAATAAATGAATAAATAAATGTATATATACAGATGTATACAGTAAAATTAAATTGAAGATTATTTCTAAGCAGTACTTTTTATGCACAGCAGGCTGGAACAATCTTGTAATTAAAGATTCATAATTGCTTTTCATTTAAAAGTATATTTTTTATTTTGGCTTTTTTGGGTTTTGGTTTTTCTCCTTTCTTTTGACAGTTTATTTGTATAGCGCTGTCTATAAAGAAAATTGCTATATAGAAAAGGCTGACCTTCAACTCTGAGATATCCCTCCATCTACTTCCCTAGTAAAGTAGAAACTTCCATTTTCTCTGGAAAGTTAGCTATATCAAATGATGTTTTGCTGGGGCTTACAGGTGAAAGGATATCTTGATAAAGGAGACACGTGAAGAATATTTTCCTGAAGCAGGCACAGGTGAAAGAATGTGTTAATATAGCAGACATATAAAGGTTGCTTGATAAAGGAGTAGATATGACCCTACAGACAGTAGGAGACCAGTACTGAGCTTTGCCTTGGAAAGTTCTTCCCACTAATTTTTACTAACAGCACCCATTTATTGGTTTGACTTACATAGTAATGTTGAGCTCAACTTGTGATAATGCTGCTATTGCCAAGAACTGCTTGTGTGGGGCCGGTGGTGGTGGCACATGCCTTTAAACCCACCACTTGGGAGACAGAGGCAGGCAGATTTCTGAGTTCGAGGCCAGCCTGGTCCCTGGTCTACAGTGTGAGTTCCAGGACAGCCAGGGCTACACAGAGAAACCCTGTCTAAGAACTGCTTGTGTGGTTCCTGTGCCAGCTGGCTTCTTCTATGTCAACTCCTTAAGTCAATTGGCAAGCCGGGTGGTTTCTTCAGAATTGAACTACAGATGTAGTTTCCTGCCTAGTGTCTGCTGGCTGAGAGGACTTGATTGAAGCTGCTGGTTTCTGCGTCTTGGGCTGCCTTGGGCTGCCTTTAGGCTCTGTGCATCCAGGAGCTCAGGACATCATTCAGCACTCAGGTGAAAGGATATCTTGATAAAGGAGACACGGGACTTGTCCACAGGGACTTGTCTGAGTCAGAAGGGGTCTGGTACAGCACTCAGGTGCCATATATTCAGGCTATTCCTTAGGAAGTATAAGTTTCCCCCATGCCAGGTACCACCACAAGGCCAGAGTCCCTTCTCTGCAATAGTAGAGGACTCAGTGTGCCCTGTTGTACTCTCTAGAGGTCTCAAGTCCAAACACTCATCAGTCTCAGCATATGCAGGCTCTCAGGAGGACTTACACAGTTACAATTAATCTTTGTCCCATCAGGTACCAAACCCTGCTCCATTGAATCTCATTTCCCTTTGGAAAGTTTATTCAGGAGAAGGCAATGTGACCAGGCTCTTGTCATGGTAAAAAGACACTGATCATGTATAAAGGCCCTCAAAATAGACAGTCCTACTGTCATAGACCCAAAAACCCAGGTTCTGCTTTCCACACATTGAGTCTGCCAAGCAGAGACTGAGGAGAATCCCTGAAATGTATGGCATTACTCTTTACTTTTGAAGTTGTTACAAGGTCCTGTGGGATTCTGGGCTTTATTATACTAATTTGGAGAGTGAGGTAGAAGTTCTGTCACCTGCCTGTGCATCCAGACTGTGTGTGAAATTTAAAAGTGATCCAAGGCTTTTAAATTTCCTCTAAGCTGCTCTGGAACAATGTGTCTACATAAGAGTATCCTGAAATAATGTGAATCTGAGCTAGACATGCTATTGAATCCTTCAACATAGAATGGTTTCCCTCATTTGCTTTCTCTTCTCTTTCTGTGTAGAGCTGTGGACTTTGCACACTGAAACAGGATGCTCTTGACTTTAAGACCAATCTACATTTTATGGCAAGACAAAGAAGAAGGAATCAAACAAACAAACAAACAAACAAACAAAGAATGTTAGGAGTGCCTACACAGGAAGGAAGAGTAAATATTACCAACTTGGTCCATCCACTCTCATTTTTCATGAAGTGCTGGAGCATGTACTATACATAGGAATCACTGGCTGGGGACTGGAATAAGGATAAGTGCTTATGGAGGATGCAAGAGACCTTCCTACATGCACCATGTTGGCCTGATACAGCCATTGCTATGATTTCCAGCCATGCTCTCATTCATGCTCACGCTAATACTCACAGGCCTCAGACAAGCATGCTATGAAATGTTTGAGCAAACAACAGAAGGCCGTGTCCTGGGAGTTGACCACAACCAGTTTGGATAAGTGTCATATGCTTGTGGACTAAGAGATCCACCTGTCTCTGCTTTGCAAGTGCTGTGATTAAAGGCATCAGGCACAACAGCTTGGCCTCAATAAATCATTTCTTGACTACCTCTCTGGCCTAAGAATCTTCCTGTGTTCTGACCTGATCCAATTTACCTACACCATCCAAATCTGAAAATAAGGAAGTGGGCGGAGACTCAATTATTTAATCAGAGGCCTACTTTGGCTGGGAGGGTGTGGCTACAACAGAAGGGTTCAGCTGAAAGGTATATAAAAAGTCATAGCAGGCAGAGAAACCCTCTGACTCTTGAAGCCTGGAGTTACAACCTTCTCCTGCCTGAATATGGCGATCTGTCCCCAATGTCCAGATCAAGTAAGTTCCTCAGCTCCATAACGATACCTCATCTCATGCAACCTAGTCTAGACTTGTCCTCACTTGAAATTTTGTTCATATAACTTTCTACTTGGTGGTTCTTCTTTTTTAAGACGAATGCTCTTACGTTTGCCTGCCTGGTATCCTAGATATTCTGTCCTTTTTGGCTAATATCCACTTACCAGTTAGTATACACCATGCATGTCATTCTGGGTCTTTGTTACCTCACTCAATGATATTTTCTAGTTCCATTTATTTGCTTGAAACATTCTTGATGTCCTCATTTTTTTATTAACTGGATTGTATTCCATTGTGGAAATGACCTACATTTTCTGTATTCATTCTTCATTTGAGTGCTATCTGGGTTGTTTCAAGCTTCTGGCTATTACATATAAGGCTGCTGTGAACATAGAGGTGCAAGTGTCCTTGTGGTATGGTGGGGCATCTTCTGGGCATATGACCAGGAGTAGTATAGCTGCCAATTCACGTAGAAGTGTTTTCAATTTTTTGATGATCAACCAGCTGGGCTTCCAGAGTGCGTGCACCAGTTTGCAATCACACCAGAAATGGAGGAGTGTTCTCTTTCTCCACATGCTCACAAGCAAGTGCAATCACTGTAGGTTTTGATCATAGTGATTCTGATTATTGTAAGGTGGAATCTCAAGGTCATTTTGGTTTGCATTTCCCTGAAGACTAAGGACTTTGAACATTTCTTTAAATGCCTCTTGGTCTTTAGAAATCTTTCTACCTTTGAATTAGGGGAAGAATTGAAGAACCTGGAGCAGAGGGTGACCCCCCCTAGTAATCTCACTAATCTCAACTAACCTGGAAGCCTTGAACTCCCAGAGCCTGAGCTACCTAACCTGGCAGCATACACAGTCTGGTCCAAAGCCCCCACTACATATATAGCTGAGAACTGCCTGATATAGCTTCAGTGTGAAAGACTTTAGGCCATAGAGAAGAGGGACACCTGGTTGGGGTTGGGGAGGGAAGCATCCTCTTGGAGGAAAGACTGAAAAGGAATTAGATGAGGGTCTGTGGGAGGGGAGCAATGACTGGAATGGAAATTAAAATAAGAATGCCATGCCTTGAGCTCACAGAAATTCTCCTACCTCAGCCACCTTAGGCCTGTTTAACCTGAATATCCAAGTGTGTTCTCTATTATATCTAATTATTAATTGGGTTACTGTGGTTTCTGTAGAATTTTTTGTTTCATTTAGTTTTGTTTTGGAGACAGTCTAGCTAAGAATGTCAGGGTGACCTTGAGTTGTAGGCACTCTAGCCTGGAATGTCAGATATGAGTTATTCAACTGCCTTGAGTGCTGATCTTTATGTCACTTTAAGCCTGACATTCTTTGGTGTGCTTTTATTCCTAGAAACAGGGAGTCACAGGGAGACTGTGAGTGTCAAAATAGCTGGATATTATATGTGATTTTTAAGAAGGCAAAACAAGGGGCTGGAGAGATGGTCCAGTGGTTAAGAACACTGAGTGCCCTTCCAGGGGTACTATGTTCAATTCCCAGTAACTAAATGGTGTCTCAGAACCATCTATAATGGAATCTGATGCCCTCATTCTTTTCAGGTGTTTCTGAAGACAGAGACAGTGTACTCATACACATTATATAAATAAATAGATATATAACTAACTAAATAATGTAAAACAAGGAAACAAACACAAAATACCAAAAAAAACAAATGGTATTTGCATTTGCTAACTGTTAAATTTCCTCTTATTATAATGGAACTCAGGATATCTTCAAACTTCGAGAAAGAAATGTATACACATAAGCACATATATATTTAGAAGATATCCTGATTTCCTTGAAATGGATAGACCATGTATCAATCAGCAGGTAGAAATATCTTGTTCTCTTTTATTGGTGTTGTTGATGTGTGTGTGTGTGGGGGGTTAATATTCATTATATCACAACCACAGCCTCCCTCTCTCCTCTCCAACCAAACCTACTCTTGACTGCAATAGTAAGGCAGAAGCTGGATAGTCACTAAGTTTGATGGCAGCCTAATTTATATAGAAAGTTTAAAAACAGCTACAAGACCATGTCTCAAAGACGGAAAAAATCCAAACCAATGAAAGATAACACCAAAAAAAGAGAACAAGATATTTCTATCTGCTGATTGATACATGGTCTATTCTTTTCAAGGAAATCAGGATATCTTCAAATTTTTAGAAAGAAGCCAGGTATTATTATTATTATTATTATTATTATTATTATTATTATTAAATGTTCAAACAGAAAAATCTAAATATCACTAAAAGAATCTGCTCCTTTTCCTTCCCTTTGTTTGCTCTTCCTTTAGACTCTGCAGGTCTCAGACTAGCTGTTTTGGTGCTGGAGAAGTAACCAATAATGACACTGAACTAGTGAGCCTCCTGTCTTAAGCACGGGAATTATACAGGAATTATAATCTCCACCTCATAGTCTCTTTATTCTGGATGCTTTATAAAGAGTCACCAACCAACCATGTCAATGGCTACAGAAGGACAATTGACTTTAGTGTTTCTTTCCCATTTTGTTTGCTCTGTAGTTTGCAGATATCAAGCTTGGAAATTTATCAACACCTTCTCCAAAAGTCCTGGCAGGGTCACAATCAAAGATTGATGTCAATAACTAATGATAGGAATTTCAAAGATGAGGTGACTTATTCCATGCAGTGTAGCTGGATAAATAAAGACTGTAAAAAATATGGAAGCTTATTTTCCTCACTTTCTTTGAGGGCCTGGAAAGCTAAGCATAATCATCATCCAACAAGTGGCTGAGGCTTCAGAGTTCATCATGATCCCTTCCCAGTGGGATGGATTCACTCCATCTGTGGCTGCAATTGAATGCTCCTTTGGGAACTTGGGTACTTTGGAGAAAAATCATACCACTAGTGAGAATTATGGCTTTAAAACCAGCACAGGTGAAACCAAGCAGTTCTAGATTAGACCTTCTGTAGTGGCCCAGGCTGAGCAGTGATGGAACACATATGTAATCTCAACACTTGGGAGGCACTTGCAGGCAATTCTCTATGAGTCCAGGCTACTGAGATCTATAAAGCAAGTTTCAGGACAGCCAAAGATATAGGTAGTTCTATAAAGATAGTATCTCAAAGAACAAAGAAAAAAACTGAGGGTGCTCAAATTGACAGATTGAGTTCTCTATCCTCATCATTAGTAATCTAGCCCTCACATTTACTTGTGTGAGCAGAAGGGCTTCCTAAGTTTCTTGTCATTCATGGTATATTTTCCCGGCTTCCCTAGGTTGACTCTTCAGAGGAAGACACAATGAAAGTCTACTCTCCACTCACCCTTGAGAAGCTGGCAAGACAGAGGCTACTGAGGGAGGAGGCCTTGGCCATTTCTGCTCTCAAGGACCTGCCCAATATTCTGTTCCCAGTGATGTTCGAGGAGGCCTTCACTAATGGACATACAAAGGTCTTGACAGCTATGATACCTGTGTGGCCCTACCCATACCTTTCTGTAGGAAGGATGATAAAAAACCTCAACTTGGAGACTTTGAAGGCTGTGCTTGAGGGACTAGATATACTGATTGCACAAAAGGTTCGCTCCAGGTAGGCAAGATTGGGGTTGGAGGAAGGTTCTTTGAGTGCTGAGAAGGAGAAACTAGGGACACAATATTTGGTCAACTGTGAATCAGAGGCTTCTGATCATCAATTGTTTCTTCTACCCACAGTCTGGACTGTTCTCTTCTGAATGTAGAGGCTGAGAAAGGTGTAGAGGATTGGACTTAGTCTCAACTCTCTGGACAAATAATAAATAATGTAGAAGACAGAAAAGAATAGACACACCCAAAAGGGGTGGATCTTTTCTTGTCTCCCTCAAGGTACAAGTGAAATGACAGTGGGATTAAGGAGCTTTGCATGAAGGGAAGAATGGGCTAAAGATGCCTGTCTTGCAAAGAATGCTGTTGATTCACTGAGCATGAGTCTCAGGGCTTGAGTCTAGATACAGGAAAACAAAGTTTTGAACCAAACAGCTTAAATGTAATATGTAGAGTAGAATCAGACTATAACATGTGTCTTCTTTTACCTTTTGAGATTTATACTCATTTCTCCCACAGTAGGTGCAAACTCAGAGAGATCATTTGGAGGAATAGATATCATGATGTTTTTGGCATATGCACTCGATCCTATGGAGGCTTACCAAGATTCATGACACAGAAGCAGCCTGTGCAGAATAGTCCTGGCTGTGGGGTGAAGAAAGAATTCAAAGTGACAACACAACTTGAACTCATGATGGGCAGACTTGATGAATCTGCCACATACTTGTTGCAGTGGGCCCAGCAGAGAAAAGATTCCATTCATCTGTGCTGTAGAAAGCTAAAGATTCAGGGCTTAGCCAAAGCCACAGTCATAGAAATCTTCAACGTTTTACATGCAGACTGTGTACGAGATCTGGAGCTACTTCGTCTTCGTATAGAAGATTTGGCTTTTCTTAATCCCTACCTGAGACAGTTGAACAATCTTCTCCATCTTACACTAAATCACATCACAGATACCCTAAGTGATTCTGAAATTTCTCAACTTCCCACATTCCAGTGTCTGAAGAGTATCTCTGTAACTACTGTCTCCTTTATATGTGGCAACCTGAAAAGATTCTTCAGGTAAAGAAGGGATAGTAGTAGATCAGAGAAAACAAATCTCTTTTCTTTTGCCTTGGTTTTGATGTGGTTTATTTTGTTTTGTAATGTTTGGTTTGTTTTGCAAGCTATGGAAGCTTTTATGACCTGGCAAACATAAACCTATCACTATTAGAGACATAGCATATCGAGGCAATGCACCCTGTGCTAAGATCTGTATGACCAAGCACAAGCAACCTCTTATTGTCTATGTGTAAAAACTTTTGAGTTCAGAAACAGATTGAGAAGATGAGAAATATGAGACAATGGGTTTCAAGGCGAAGACAAAATCATGGAACTTGGAGGAAAAAAACCTCGTAGAACTCTTAAAAACTACTAGGAAGTTGTTGAATTTTGTTTATGGTAGTTAGTGCTTCTTACATATTCTATGTTGCCTTGATATATCCATTGCTGTGGTTTTCTGTCAGGCGCTGAGTCATGATTATGGTGATATCTTAAAGACCCAGACTAGAATACTGTGAGGTATATGAACAGAAAGCAAAAGGCTATGTCCTGAGGGTTGTTCTCAAAATGCATTCAGAATGAGTTTGGGAGAAATGTCATCTTCTTAACTGCCAATTCTATGAACACTCTTCAACACCATTTGACAGAAAGCAATAATGTGTTCTCTCCTCAGGTGCCTGAAGAAACCCTTGGATTCACTTAGCATCACTGACTGTGTCCTCTCACAGTCAGACTTGGATTTCCTGCCCTATTGCCTAAATATTTTTGAGCTCAAATCGTTAAAACTTGCTTATATTAGTTTATGTTATTTACACCTTGAGCCTCTCAGGTTTTTCCTTGATAGAGTTGGACATAGCCTTGAATATCTGGAATTAAAGACATGTGGTATACAGGACTCTCAGATTAACATCCTGCTACCTGCCATAAGCCAATGTTTCCACCTCAGAGCTGTCAGTTTCTGTGATAATGACTTTTCTCTGCTTTTCCTGAAAGAACTTCTACACCACACAGCCCAGCTGAGCCAGCTGGAACGTGAGATATACCCTGCCCCTCTGGAGTGCTATGAAAGGGGTGTAATACATACACACAGATTAGAAAACTTTTGTCCTGAGCTCCTGGACATACTCAGGGCCAAAAGAAAGCCAAAGGAGGTTACCTTTGAAACAACCCGATGTTCTAAGTGCACTGGGTACTACATTTATGATCTGGAAACCCAAAGTTGCATTTTTGAAATATAACTACTGTTAAGGTTGATTGTGGAAGACAGAAATGGAAGCTGAGTATTGGAGATTGATGAAATCCTAAGTGAATGTCCACTGCTGAATGGAGCATGGAAATGTCAATAGCCTATAGGGCTGAAACACACTGGAAAGTCAAGATCTTTCTCTGAGCTGGTAAATGAATGTAGCATCTACTGATATTATCAAGCACTTTTTTCTTCTCTAGGATTACTATAGTTTGTGTGTATTTTAATAGAGGCACCTTTCCATGAGGAAATTGCCTCCACTTTTGATTTATACAATAAATATTTTGATATTTAATAACTATTTTGTGTTGCTGGTATGTCCCTATCAGAGCACAGAACATAATCATTCATAGCTTTTCTGTACCTGTGTCTAGTTTCTTAATTCCTCATCACCATAGTTAGGTCAATTTGTGCAGTTCCTTGCATCTCAGGAACAGGTATCATAAATGGGACCCAAAGCTCAGAGCTTGATAAACTGCTCATTGTTTTGGAAAGAAATTAGTATGTAGTACACTCAGACCACAACAACTGATTTATTTACGGAGAAAAATGGGATAAGGGGAGAGGCATATTCAGCAAGCATGAGGACCAAGGCAGGCACATTTTAGTTAGTATGACCTTGTATTTAACCTCTGCTGAAAGACTATTTGCAACAAATGAACCGTCAGAGACCTGATATCAAAGTGAGAAAAACATGATGTTACCTTAAGCCTTAATCTAGTTCTTCATACTTCCATAACAGCTTTTTTGTTTTCTAAGAAAGCTTCCCTCCTGAGGCAGAGAACTATGTCCTAACACTATGCCCTGGTTCCCTGTGACAGGTCCTTGTGGGGGACTCCCAACCTTCATGTGTAGTGGAACCTCTTTAGGATAGTGAGGTGACTCACTGTAGGCTGAGGGGAAGAGGATATTCTCTGTGGAACTTCTCACAGTCTCCTTACATTCTATAGTTCATTTCATTAATATACAGGCTGGCCACTGTCTCTGGACTTAATGCCCAGGGGCTCTGTCTCACTGGCTTGTTATGGGTCTAATTTTCCACTATAGAGCCTTCTAGAAAGATGAGATTAAATATATTCACATCCATGCCAGGCTATTTTCTTAAAAAAAAAAAAAGTACCAGATTGCTCTTATGAGATTCTATGAATAGCCTAAGACAATTTAAACACATGAGATTTTTGGAGGGATGCCCATACAGAATCAATGGTATTTTTGGCTGGAGTCAGGAATGAATCATGTTGGTATCCTCAGAGTCAGCCTAAGATACCCTAAGACCAAATTCTCAGCACAGAGAAGACCTATGTGCCCCAGAGGGACAAAGGTTAAGGGAAAAAGGGCAATGATTAAAAAATAGAAAGGGAAGTGAACAAGGGAGATGGTGATGGACTGTTTGTCCCTGGGGGACAGGGCAGGAGCAAAGAACTGTCTCAGGATAAAGAAGAGACAGAATAGCTAGCCTATAAGCAGAAGGCTTGTTATAAATGTAAAAGGTAAACTCCATGTGAGAATGAGGCATTTAATTTTAATTGGGCTTCATAATTATGTAAGGCAAATGACTTGAGAGCTGGGCCCTGGTAGGGAGCCTCAAGAAGAGGAAACCTCCATAAAAAGGAATGGACTTTGGGGGATACCTTTCAAAATGTAAACTAATGGTTTTATGCAAGGCACAGTGTTGAGGAAAAAGGACAAGAGTTGCCATGGCCTTGTTTGCTATTGTCAGGCTGGCTACACTCCCATTACTGAGGCAGCAGGATTGGTGAGAGTTGAAATTTCAGAGCAGAGACTGAAGGACAGTGCATCCAGAGACTGCCCCACGGGGGAATCCACCCCATAAAGAGTCACCAAATGCAGATCCTATAGTGGATACAAAGAAGTCCATGATGACAAGAGCCTGGTATAATTGTCTCCTGAGAAGGCTCTACCAGAGCCTGATAAATACAGAGGTGGATACTAGCAACCATTTGACTGAGCATAAGGTACCCAGTAGAGGAGTTAGAGAAAGTATTGAAGGAGAAGAAGGGGTTTGCAACCCCATAGGAAGAACAAAAATATTAACCAAACAAGCCACCCCCCACCCAGAGCTCCCTGGGACTAAACCACCAACCAAGGAGTACAAATGGAGGGACCCATGGCTGCAGCCACATATGTAGCAGAAGATGGCCTTGTTGGACATCAGTGGGAGGAGAGGCACTTGGCCCTGTGAAGGCTTAATGCCACAGTGTAGCAGAATAGGAGGGCAGGAGGGTGAATAAGATAGGGCATTTCTGAGGGTTAAACTACAAATGTGGATAACATTTGAAATGTAAATAAAGAAAATATC
>NW_021613845.1:0-28675 GCF_004785775.1 Grammomys surdaster | reverse complement strand
CTTCTAGCCTCTGAGGATACTACATGCTTCTGGTACACGTTCAGGCAAGACATACAGACATATGTACATACATACATACAAAACAAGCTCACTGACTGTCTAGGTACGAGTGTTTTGTACCTGGGGTCCCAGCATTCAGGAGGCTTAGCCTGATCACAGGGAGTTCAAGGTAGCTTAGACTGGATAACAAAACCCTTTCTCAAGTAAGTAAATGAGGCTATATGGCTAAAAAGAGAATTTTCTGAGTTGGGGAATGAAAATATTAACTGAAAAAGCAGGCAAAACAGAGACAATGTCTTCATAGAATGTTAAGGAATTTCATAATGAAATTCAGTGTTTCTACAAAATTGGAGACCATATTAGATTTCAGACCCCAGACCCTCAGAAAAGTTTATCTTGGAGATAAATGGAAGGACTATGTCCATTGGAGAAGGATGATGGTGATGGTTGGCTCTGAGATAGAACAAAAGCAGAAATGACCTTCTCAAAGGTCCAAATGGTAGCACTGCCCACTCTTGACACTGGACTTCCTGTCAGCTGATGTACTAGCATGATACAAGGTGTCATGGATCAATTTGAGGAAGGTTTCATGAAAAAGATAATTTTGAAGCAAGGTTTTAAAAATAAAAGCTGTGCCAATCAGATGGCTCAGTGGGTGAGAGAGCTTCTGAGGCAAGCCTGATGGTCGACGAGTTCAGTCTCTGGAACTCACACAGCAGAAAGAGATCTAATTCCTCAAGTTGGTCTCTGAGTTCCCTGTGCATGTTCTGGTGTGGGTAAGAGCACTTGCACACGCTCACCACACAACAATGCACGGGAAGACACACATGCACTCGAGTGTAGGGTGACCTTAGCTTGTATGTAGACTAGTGTGGCTATGTAGTCCACATCTTGTCTGTCCTCACTAGCCCAGGCCTGATCCACATTTTGCCTCAGTCACAGAAGCCCTGTCAGTAGGCACCTTTCAGTGGCAATGAATCAAACCTTCCTCTTCCTTGTGTGGCTAATATTCCACACAGGAACAACACTAATGTGTATGAGGCAGTTGTAGCTGACTAATTAAAGGAGGGATGAGGAGACCTCCCATTTCCTCAGTTCCCCAGAATATACTGGGGCTTCAAACTGTTACTCATAGGGCAGTTCACAACTGTCTGTAACTGGAGTTCTAAGAGATCCAACACCGAGATCCGTGTCCACGTTTCCCTCTTTTGCTCTACATTTTAAAAATCAATTACTACACTTATTAGAGTAGAGGGGGAGGTACCACACACATGCAGAAGTCAGAGGACAACTTGCAGGAATTAAGTTCTCTCCTGGCACCTGTGGGTCACAGAGATGGAACCCTGATTATGAGGTTTGCTGGGTAGTGCTTTTACTGACTGAGCATTTTGCTAGCCCTCCATCTTTTTTGAGACAGATTATCTCACAGAACCTAGAGTTTACCCTTTCCACCAGGCTGGCTCACAGCACTGTGATTACAGCCTCATCATGCTGTATCTGGCTAGTACAAGGCTACTGGGGATCTGAACTTAGACCTTCAAGCTTCAAGCAGCCAGCACTTTACTCATGGTTGGACCATCCCCCAAGCCCCAGACTTGACTAATATATTCTATCCAGTAAAAAATTCACAGGAAAAGCCATCTATATTTAGTACCCATAGACTTCTGATAAAAATATTTTTGGGACAAATCTGGACCTGCTCCTAACACACTGAAGACTGAACTGTAGTCCTCTTTCCCTAGGCATGGATTTGCTTCCATTATTTCAGTTACCCATGGGAAACAATCTGAAAATATTACATAGAAAATTCTGGAAATATGCTGAGGAAATGTGTGTGTGTGTGTGTGTCTGTTTTTGTGTTAAAGTGCTTACATAGCATGCCCAAAACCCTGCGTTTGATCAATGTATACACACCTAGTCACAATGATAGTTTTACAATTTTTATACTGCAGCCTCCAGTTTGAGAGGATCCAGTCCAATGGCCTCTTCTGACCTCTGTGGGCACTGCATGCATACAGTGCACAGATATGCATGCAGGCAAAACACTCATATACAAAATAAAAATAAATCTTTAACCTGTTGGGCATAGGGGCACACATTCAGGCAGGCGGGTCTGAGTTCAAGACCATTCTGGTCTACATAGCAAGTTTCTAGGACAGCTGAGGCTATGTAGTGGGCTTGTCTCAACAACAAAACAGGAAACAGAGGCATGTCAGGTTTACACAGCAAGTTCCAGGACATAACCCTACCCCCAAAATCCAAAATGAACAAATAATGTATACTGCATTGGTGACTTTTCTCGTTGCTATGATAGTTACTATCTGATCAAAGTAACTAAGGAACAGTTTATTTAGGCTCACTGGTGTGAGAGGAGACAGTCCACCCCAATGGAGTTCCCAAGGTGTGTCTCCTAGGGGATCCCAAATGCAGTTAGACCGACCTTGAACGTTAGTCTCCACTCACGTCATTCTGAGCAGGGTGAAGAAATCTTCCTCCTTCCCATCCAGGGTATGAATCATCCCTCTGTCCAACATGTGCCCACTCTATACACGACCCCTTCATCAGTCTCTTGGTGGCTGCCTTCTGGGACAAACTGTCACAGTGTATCAGTCAGTGTAAATGAACACAGCTGGTTCATATCTTGGTGACTGCAATGCCAAAGCAAAGGGCATGGAAGAGGGGTGCCCTCATCAGAGAAAGTAAACGGGAGGATTTATTCCAGATCCTGTATTCATTCATATGAGAAGGCACTTAAGGGTCAGATGCTTCTTGAGCATGCTCAATTTAAATTCCTAATCCAGGAGTCACGGACTGCAGACTTGGGTCTGTATTCCTGAGTGAACTCAAGGCACACACGGTCCAAGGGCATAAAGCTGGACAAAATTACTTCTGCTTACTTTTTTCTAGTTTTAGCTGTAGCAAAAAAGGACATTTTCATGGTACCAGAGGGTTCTTGCCTTGCCTCATTGCTCACTGGGGTTACTGGTGGGCAGCCCCCATTGCATGACTAACAAGCCCAGAACCTTCCATCACTTGCATTGTCTACCTGGATTTTTGTTGGTTCAGTTGGTTGTTTTTATTGGTTTGAGGATGGTTCGGTAGGGGTGTTCATTTAAGACACAGCTCACTATGTAGCCCAGTTCATTGGTGAGCACAAGAATTCTCCTACTTCAGCCACCTGAATGCTGAGGTCACAGCCATGAGCCACCATGACCAGATTGTCTTAAATTAAGCAACAACAAAAACAACAAAATCTTTAAAAGTATTTTAGATATGTATTTAGAGGGGTGGTATATGCTGGGGGTGGCATACTCTGGGGAGAGTGGATTTTGGAGGTGTCAGATGTTGTGGTGTCAGATGTTGGGGTGTCAGATGTTGGGGGTGGCATGCTAGGGTACTGCATATATGGAAGTTGTCATATAGATGTGACTACAGGTGTTCTGGCACCCCGGGCTGATGCATGGCAGACACAGATCCCTCTAGAGCTGTAGTTATGGGTGGCTATAAGCTTGACAGACAGAGGAACTCACACTCTCTAGAATTAAGTGTGTCTCTTAATTCATGACTCCTCTCTCTGGTCCCATTTAAGAAATGTTTTAATTACACTTTTGTGGTGACAGACCTGTGGAAGTCAGAGGACAGCTTTGGAATGTTGGTCTCCCCCTTCTACCTTGTGGGTCCTGGGACTGAACTCAAGTCATGAGGGTCAGTTGCAAGTGCTTTTACCCTCTGAGCTGCTGAGATGTCACCCGCTCTATCTTATTGATGAAAAATTCTGCAGTAATAGTTCAGTAAAATTTCCTGATGTGGATTGTATGCCTTTAACTTCAGCACTCAGGAAGCAGAGACAGGCAGATCTCTGTGAGTTCGAGGTCAGGGTCTACAGAGCAAGTTCCAGGACAGCCAGGGCTACACAGAGAAACTGTCTTGGAAAAACAAAACAAAACAAAACAAAACAAAACAAAACAAAACAAAACAAATTGCCTGATTTTCCTGACTGTTGCTTTCCTGTGAATTGGGATACAGAAGAACACTTTAACTAGAAATGCTGATGCATCCCACGTTCTTTTAAACATAGTGTAACATTATCACAATGGAGGGATTCAACTTGACCTGACTGCAGCCGTAGCAACCATAGTTACTTCTGAATAATCCTGTCAGGTCCCCTCCCATTGTCTCATGGGACTATAATGAAGCTAACCCATCAGAATCACAAAGTTTTGCCCCCACACCTGGTGCCAGGAGTGCAGGGATGCTCTCAAAATCTCTGCTATTAGCTTGAGAGGAGCAGGCATTTGCTTACGTTGCTTTTGTCCTCCCTCCATCAGCTCCCTCTGCTCACACAGATCATAGGCATCCACTGGTCATACTGCACCCTGGAAACATGCTTCTGATGACAAGAAATCCCCCAATAAATGGCAGTCTGAAATCCTGGGTGTGTCTACCTCATTCTCAGGTCTGCACTGCAGAATGCTGTGATAATGAACAGTGCACACTCCACTCTTTATAAAGACATTGTGTGGTGTGCTTTTTCCACATGAAGACTGCACTAGTAATCCAGTACTGATGGCAACAGCAGGGGGAGCAGAAATTAGACCTATTTAAGGCTATTAGCCTTGGGACAGACCAGTTGCTCAAAGAATTGCAGTTATTGGAAATGACGTCCATAGTTTATTTTTTAAAACAAGACAAATTAAGTTGGTCATGATGGTGTACACCTTTAATCCCAGCACTCAGGTGTCAGAGGCAGACAGATCTCTGAATTCAAGGCCAGCTTGGTGTACAAAGGGAGTCCCAGGACAGCCAGGACTATACAGAGAAACCCTATTTTGAAACAACAAGCGAACAAAACAATGCAAAATGGGTGATTTGAGATGCCCTTCTGGATTTGTGGGACCCAGAACTGGTACTTGCAGGTAGTTACTGTCTTGGTTATTTTTAGATCTCTAGCACCATGAGTGAATGAATGAATGAATCTAATGGCATTTACACTTCTAATATCCCTATAGATTAGATATATTGCAGAAAATGTGGATAGAGTAAGAAGTTGTAACTCACCCACTGCAAAGGAAGTCCACACTGAGCTGGCTAGAACAAGGATGGCAGCTGAGAAGGTCACTTTCATGGTGACAGATCTGTGGAAGGAAGCAGTTATTTGTCCTCCGGCTCTACTTGCTTTCAGCTGTGGAAGACACTCCTGACTTAGGAGCCTCAGCTCAGTGTTAAAGACAACGTCAGTGAACGTTATCAGCCTTCTGTGGAAGGAAAGCAGCTTCTCTGTCTCCCCTGGCATGATAGTGTAGAGAAAAGTAGCCTTTCCTGTCCTCCCCCATCCATCTCTTCTCTATGGGAGAAATTTCTTCTGTGATAACCATCTGCAGAATCAGTGTTCTTGCATCAGACATGAGTCGCATGTTGTTCTCTTCAGTAATTTTTCTGACCCCTACATAAGAGCAAACCACAGTAATCCCAGCACTTGGGAGGCAGAGGCAGGTAGATTTCTGAGTTCAAGGCCAGCCTGCTCTATTTCGTGAGTTCCAGGCAGCCAGGGCTACACAGAGAAACCTTATGTGGTAAAACAAAAACAAACAAACAAAAAAAAGAGCAAACCACAGAAGCTAAGAAGCAAGTTTAGTATACTTAGACATTTTCCAAGAACTCTGGATTGGCAGGTGGTGCTGTCTGTGTGCTCAGTTTTGCAGCCTGAATGGTACTGCCATCATGGACTCAGTTGTGCTAATGTCTCAGGGCCTACTAAGTCTGGGGTCCTCTTACTGTGGTTTGAATAGGAATGACCCCATAGGCTCATATATTTGAATGCTCAGTCATCAGTGAGCAGTATTACTTGAGAAAGATGAAGAAGTGTGGCCTTGTTGGAGGAAGGAAACGGGTTTTGGGGTTTCAAAAGCTACTTCTCCAGGACCGTGTCTTCCTGTACACTGCCATGCTTCCCACCATGATGAAAATGAACTGATCTGAAAGCAAGCCCAGTTAAATGTTTTCTAAGAGTTGCCTTGGTCATCCTTTTCTGTTCACAGCCACAGAGCAGCGAGCAGGCCAGTATTCTTGGGAATACTTTCTTGGGACAGCAAAACTAGGATTCAGTAGCTCACTCCAGGCACTTTAGCCTGATTTTGCCATTCTTTCTGTCATCACCCCTTTTTATATGCCCCAAATCACACCCAAGCCACTACTGCATCTTTTGTTCATTTGTTTGCTTTGAGACAGGGTCTCACTCCAGCCTAGGCTAACCTGGAACACATTTTGTAGTTCAGACTGGCAGTCCTGCTTCAGTGTGTGATTATAGGCATGCATCCAATCTCTAGATCTTTTTTCTATGTCTCCCCAGCAATTTATCTCATCAAATTCTTTAAGGTCAGCTCTGTTTGTGAGCACAGGTCTATGTTTTATGCTCTCCGGGGCTTTAGACACGCTCTCTATAGTGATCTGTAAAAGTAACAACACACCAAACAGCTTTTTTGTTTTTCCATTCTCAATGGTGCTTTAAAAGGATGTGTGCAGAGTAGGTACCTAGAGGATCAGCCCAGCTTCTCTATTGATTCCATGTTGGTTAAACTGAATGGCATGTGACTTTAGGGAAGAGGAATTCTAAAGAATGGTGAAGACTGTTACTAGTGTTCAGCATTGGCTGATTTTAACCAGTAGCAAAGCCCTGAGAGTCACACAGGGGACAGCTACCTCCTCCTCCCCAAATGGATCCATAAACTCCACTCTGTAAGTAACCATTTCCTGCTGGGAGCCTGTGAACAATGAAGTTCTAACAGCCTGGAGTTCTCTACAGAGCAGTGGCTTTGTTAGGGAGAGTGCCTGCTGACACTACAAAGCAGAGCTATCACTGGAGCACAACTGCAGGTGTGGTGACAACTGGGTCCCCACCCCTCAGTCCCTCCAAAAGGGAGAAAGGGGGCTGAAATCCCATTGGCAGTGAGGACAAGAGTGGTGGAGTAGAGACAGTGCTCACAGTAAGATGTCACCTGGAATAAGGAGAGCCTGGCTGCAGCAGACTCCATGGCAGCCTCATTCAAAGTCCTTTTGTTGTGGTTGTTGTTGCATTTTTATGGAACTTCCTTCTGAGGAAGATCTTTAGTGTTCTGAAGCCCCTTTGTAACAGAGATGAAGAGACTGAAAACTGTTTTCAGTCCCCACATACTGTTAAGTGAGTGGTAGGTCACAGCAATCCCAGAGGGAAAGAACTGGAGACAGTGGCCTCACAGGGAAGGCCCAGCTATCTGGAGCTGATGACAAGGACGCAGACACAGCTCCTGATCTTTCAGACCTGTTGCTTCTGGCTAAATAAGGAATGTGCCAGTGTGCCCAGCTGTGACCTTTGTATAGATTATTAAAGCTATATATGTCTCATTGTTTAACAACAAAAGAAAGAAAATTATCTTTAAAGAAAATTAGGAAAGATACCAGAAAAGGTTAATAGTATTTGTGAAATGAAGGAATGAGTTCTAAGAGTTTTTCAATAGATGTTTTAAAGTTGCAGTCAGTTCTGTGGCGGGACCTGAAAGTCACCAGATAGTGAGAAGCAGAAAGGGACAGAACCCCCGACACACACTGACACACTCTTAAGCTTTGGGAATGCATCGCTGTTGAGTTAATAGTAACCAATGAAATTCCCAAAATGAAAGCCGGAGAGTTGGCAGCAAGAGCTCACTTGCAGGACTGAGAGAGCTGCGGTGCAGTGTATTCTCCTGTGCTGGAAAATGATCTGTCTGGGTAAGTTCCGCCCATGCCTTTGCCTTAATTAAAAATGAATAATAAAACACTCTTTGATTCTCAAAAATTATAAATTGGTTATGCACGTTACCTGCTGTGATTCCCACTATTGCTCCCAGAAACTGGCTGACTGGAAGTCTTTAGCTGGTGAAGAACTAGGAAGACTGACAGGAGGCGGTGCTGGCCAGCCTTCTCAGGACAGTACCTGGCACAGAAAGCAGTGAGCTTTGAAGCTCAAAAAAATAAATACAAGTCAGGGCTGTGGTGGTGCACGCCTCTGGTCTCAGCACTCAAGGAAGAGGTAGGTAGATATTTGGGAGTTTGAGGGTAGCCAGCCTGGTCTACATAGCAAGTTTCAAGTCTACTTATTCCATACTGAGACTTCATCTAAAAAAAAAAAAAGGAAAGAAATACAGTTCAACTTATGAATCCCATGGTTCCTCCTTCGGTGAGTTTACATTTCAGCTTTCTGGGCATGGAATATATTGTCCACTGCCACTTGCAAATCTAACTCCTTTTTCCAAGTTTGCTATCATTTGCTGTTTGCTATCAAATAGGGCAGACTTAATTTGTTTGTTCATATGTTTTTCAAAACAGGTTTTCCTGTGGCTGGGTTAGATGCTGAGGCTATCCTGGAAATGATCCTCCTGCCCTACTTTCTAATTACACAGCCCTGCCGGACTGATGTAATGATTGATTTATTTTGTTGTAGGGTTTTTTTTTAAGCAGGTGGTTTTATGTGTGTTGCAGGCCAGCCTGGTCTACAGAACTAGTTCTAAGACAGCCAGGGCCACACAGAGAAACCCTCTCTCAAAAGAACATAACAACAACAACAACAAGAATTGATTTTACTTTTATGTGTCCATCTGTCTCATGTTTATGGGTATCCATAAGGGCCAAAAGAAGGGACCTGGAGCTGTAGTCACAGGTGCTTGTGAGCTAGGAACTGGGGCGAGGAACTGAACTTGTGTCCTCTGGAAGAGCAGGAAGCTCTCCATCTGATGAGCCATCTTTCTGGTTTCAGGTTTTGAGAGGAAGTCTCACTCTGTAGCTCCTGCCTCACTGTGTAGCTAATATTCTGTCCTGCTTCTGCCTCCCAAGTGCTGGGATTACAGGCATGAGCTACTGTTTCCTGCCCAGCAGTTATGTTTAGGATAGCTTCAGATACTTGCACACCATAGACATTACCACCTATGCATATGTAGTTAATTATTTTATCCAGAGTCAAAGCTAGCTATCCATCTTTTGGGGAGGAGGTCATGAGACAGGGTCTAATTCAGCCCAGCCAAGTCTGGAGCTTGTATAATTGCCTTATTAAAGCATTTACTTATTTTTTTTATTGGCTGTTTTATTTACATTTTATGTTATCCCCTTACTCCATTCTCCCCGACCCCCACCCAGGAACCACCTATCCAATCACCCCTCCTCCTACTTCTCTGTTGATGTGCCCCTACCTACTCCCCCCATTTCCACAAACCCACCCTCAAATTTCCACCCACTGGGGTGTCCAGCCTTTATGAGACCAAGGATATCTTCTCCCACCTATACCCGAAAGGGCCATCCTCCCTTACATATGAAGCTGAGCCATGGATCCCTCCCTAAGTACTCCTAGGCTGGTGGTTTAGACCCTGGGAGCTCCTGTTGGATGGTATTGTTGCTCTCCTCATGGGGCCACAAACCTTTTCAGTTCCTATAGTCTTGACTCTGACTCCTCAATTGGGAACTCCATGATCAGTTCAATGGTTAGCTGTGAGCATCTGCCTCTGAATATGTCAAACTCTTGCAGATCTCTAAGGATACAGCTATATCAGGCTCTTGTCAGCATGTACTTTCTGACTTCAACATCAGCTTCTATCTTCAGTATCTGTACATGGGATAGATACCCAGGTGGAAAGGTCTCCAAACGGCCCCTCCTTCAGTTTCTGTCCCTCACTTAGTTTCCATATTTGCTCCCTTGAGTATTTTGTTATTCCTTCTATGAAGGACCAAAGCACCCCTACTTGGTCTTCCTACTTCATGAGCTTCATGTGGTATATGAGTTGAATCTTGGGTATTTCAAAGTTCTGGGCTAATATCCAATAATCCGTGAGTGAATACCATATTTGTTCTTTTGTGATAGGCTTACCTCACTCAGGATGATATTTTCTAGTTCCATCCATTTACCTAAGAATTTCTCAAATTCATTGTTTTTAATAGCTGAGTAATACTCCATTGTGTAAATGTACCACAATTTTTTGTATCCATTCCTCACAGTTGAAGGACATCTGGGTTCTTTCCAGCTTCTGGCTATTATAAAAAAGGCTGGATGAACATAGTGGAGCATGTGTCCTTGTTATATGTTAGAGCATCTTCTGGGTATATGCCCAGGAGTGGTATAGCTGGATCCTCAGGTAATACTAGGTCCAATTTTCTGAGGAGCCGCCAGACTGATTTCCAAAGTGGTTACACCATCTTGCAGTCCCACCAACAATGGAGAATTATTCCTCTTTCTCCACACCCCAGCAAGCATCTACTATCACCTGTGTTTTTGATCTTAGCCATTATGAATGGTGTCAGATGGAATCTCAGGGTTGTTTTGATTTGCATTTCCCTGATGACTAATGATGCTAAACGTTTCTTTAGGTGTCTCTCAGCCATTTGAGTTTCCTCAGTTGAGAATTCTTTGTTAAGCTCTATACCTTATTTTTTAATAGGGTTATTTGGTTGTCTAGAGTCTAATTTCTTGAGTTCTTTGTATATATTGGATATTAGCCCTCTATCAGATGTAGGATTGGTAAAGATCTTTTCCCAATTTGTTGGTTGCTGTTTTGTCCTATTGACAGTGTCCTTTGCCTTACAGAAACTTTGCAATTTTATGAAGTCCCATTTATCAATTTTTGATCTTAGAGCATATGCCATTGGTGTTCTGTTCAGGAACTTTTCTCCTGTGCCGAAGTATTCAAAGTTCTTCCCCACCTTCTCTTCTATTAGTTTCAATGTATCTGGTTTTATGTGGAGGTCCTTTATCCACTTGGACTTGAGCTTTGTACAAGGAGATAAGAATGGATCAATTTTCATTCTTCTACATGTTGTCCTCCAGTTGAACCAGCACCATTTGTTGAAAATCCTGTTCTTTTTCCACTGGACAGTTTTAGCTCCTTTGTCAAAGATCAAGTGAACATGTGTGTGTGGGTTCATTTCTGGGTCTTCAATTCTATTCCGTTGATCTTCCTGCCCGTCTCTGTACTAATACCATGTATTTTTTTTTTATCACTATTGCTCTGTAGTACAGCTACAGGTCAGGGATGGTGATTCCTCCAAAAGTTCTTTTACTGTTGAGAATAGTTTTCGCCATCCTGTGTTTTTTGTTATTCCAAATGAATTTGAGAATTTCCTTTTCTAACTCTGTGAAGAATTGAGTTGAGATTTTAATGGGGATTGCATTGAATCTGTAGATTGCTTTTGGCCAGATGGCCATTTTTATTATATTAATCCTGCCAATCCATAAGCATGGAAGATTTTCCATCTTCTCAGATCTTCTTCAATTTCTTTCTTCATGGACTTGAAGTACTTGTCATACAGTTCTTTCACTTGCTTAGTTAGATTCACACTAAGGTATTCTATATTATTTGTGACTATTGTGAAGCTTGTCATTTCCCTAATTTCTTTTTCAGTCTGTTTATCTTTCATGTAGAGGAAGGCTACTGATTTGTTTGAGTTGATTGTATAACCAGCCACTTTGCTGAAGTTGTTTATCAGGTTTAGGAGTTCTCTGGTGGAAGTTTGGGGTCACTTAAATATTCTACCATATCATCTGTAAATAGTGATATTTTGACTTCTTCCTTTCCTATTTGTATCCCTTTGACTTCTTTTTGTTGTCTAATTGCTCTGGCTAGGACTTCAAGTACTATATTGAATAGGTAGGGAGAGAGTGGGCAGCCTTGTCTAGTCCCTGATCTTAGTGGGATTGCTTCAAGTTTCTCTCCATTTAGTTTGATGTTGGCTACTGGTTTGCTGTAAATTGCTTTTACTATGTTTAGATATGGACCTTGAATTCCTGATCTTTCCAAGACTTTTATCATGAAGGGATGTTAAAATTTGTCAAATGTTTCTCAGCATCTAGTGAAATGATCATGTGGTTTTTTCTTTGAGTTTGTTTATATAGTGGATTACATTGATGGATTTCCGAATATTGAACCATCCCTGCAGTCCTGGGATAAAACCTACTTGATCATGATGGATGATTGTTTTTGATGTGTTCTTGGATTCGGTTTGCTAGAATTTTATTGTGTATTTTTGCTTCAATGTTCATAAGGGAGATTGGTCTGAAGTTCTCTTTCTTTGTTGGGTCTTGTGGGGTTTGGGTATGAGTGTAATTGTAGTTTCATAGAATGAATTGGGTAGTGTTCCTTCTGTTTCTATTTTGTGGAGTAGTTTGAAGATAATTGGTATTAGGTCTTCTTTTAAGGTCTGATAGAATTCAGCACTAAAACCATGTGGACCTGGGCTTTTTTTAGTGGGGAGACTTTTTAATGACTGCTGCTATTTCCTTAGGGATTATGGGACTATTTAGATGGTTTATCTGCTCCTGATTTAACTTTGGTACCTGGTATCTGTCTAGGAAGTTGTCCATTTCATCCAGGTTTTCCAGTTTTGTTGAGTGTAGGCCTTTGTAGTAGGATCTGATGATTTTTGAATTTCCTCATTCTCTGTTGTTATGTCTCCCTTTTCAGTTCTGATTTTATTAATTGGATACTGTCTCTGTGCCCTGTGGTTAATCTGGCTAAGGGTTTATCTATCTTGTTGATTTTCTCAAAGAACTAGCTCTTGGTTTTGTTGATATTTTGTATAATTTTCCTGTTTCTATTTGGTTGATTTCAGCCCTGAGTTTGATTATTTCCTGCCTCCTACTCCTCTAGAGTGTATTTGCTTATTTTGTTCTAGTGATTTTAGTTGTGCTGTCAAGTTGTTAGTGTGTGCTCTCTCCAGTTTCTTTTTGTAGGCACTTAGAGCTATAAGTTTTCCTCTCAGCACTGCATTCGTGGAGTCCCACAAGTTTTGATCTGATGTCCTCATATTCATTAAATTCTAAAAAGTCTTTAATTTCTTTCTTTATTTCTTCCTTGACCAAGTCATCATTGAGTAGAGAGTTGTTCCGTTTCCTTGTGCATGTGGGTTTTCTATTGTTTTTTTTCATTGCTAAAGACCAGTCTTAGTCTGTGGTGATCTGATAGGATGAAAGGGATTATTTCAATCTTTTTGTATCTGTAGAGGCCTGTTTTGAGACCAATTATATGGTCTATTTTGGAGAAGGTACCAGGAGGTGCTGAGAAAAAAAGATATATTCTTTTGTTTTAGGATGAAATGTTCTGTAGATACCTATTTGGTTCATAACTTCTGTTTCTTTGAATGTATCTCGGTTTAGTTTCTGTTTCCATGATTTGTCCATTGCTAAGAGTGGGGTGTTGAAATCCCCCACTATTATTGTGTGCAGTGTAATGTGTGTTTTGAGCTTTAGTAAAGTTCCTTTTATGTATGTATATGCCCTTGCATTTGGAGCATAGATGTTCAGAATTGATAGTACATCTTGGAAGATTTTTTCCTTTGATGGGTATAAAGTGTCCTTTCTTATCTTTTTTGATTACTTTTGGTTGAAATTGATTTTATTTGATATTAGAATGGCTACTCCAGCTCGTTTCTTGGGTCCATTTGCTAGGAAAATTGTTTTCCATCCTTTTATTCTGAGGTAGTGTCTGTCTTTGTCACTGAGGTGCCTTTCCTGTATGCAGCAAAATTCTGGGTCCTGTTTGTGTATCCAGTCTGATAGTCTGCTTCTTTTTATTGAAGAATTGAGTTCATTGATGTTAAGAGATATGAAGGAAAAATGATTGTGGCTTCCTGTTATTTTTGTTATTAGAGGTAGAATTGTGTTTGTGTAGCTATTTCTTTTGCGGTTGTTGGAAGATTACTTCCTTGCTTTTTCTAGGTTGTAGTTTCCCTCCTTGTGTTGGCATTTTCCATCAGTTATCCTTTGAAGTGCTGGGTTTGTGGGAAGATATTGTGCAAATTTGGTTTTGTCATGGAATATCTTGGTTTCACCATCTATATTGATTGAGAGTTTTGCTGGGTATAGTAGTCTGGGCTGGCACTTGTGTTCTCTTAGTCTCTGTATGATGTCAGTCCAGGCTCTTCTGGCTTTGATAGTGTTTGGTGAGAAGTCTGGTATAATTCTTATAGGTCTGCCTTTATATGTTACTTGACCTTTTTCCCTTACTGCTTTTAATATTTATTCTTTGTTGTGTTCAATTGATGTCTTTTTAATATTATGTGACGGGAGGTATTTCTTTTCTGGTCTAGTCTATTTTGTGTTTTGTAGGCTTCTTGTATGTTTATGGGGATCTCATTCTTTTGGTTAGGGAAGTTTTCCTCAATAATTTTGTTGAAAATATTTACTGGCCCTTTAAGTTGGCAATCTTCTCTCTCATCTATACATATTATCCTTAGGTTTGGTCTTCTCATTGTGTCCTGGATTTCCTGGATGTTTTGGGTTAGGAGCTTTTTGCATTTTGCATTTTCTTTGACACTTGTGTCAATGTTTTTTATGGTGTCTTCTGCACATGAGATTCTCTCTTCTATCTCTTATATTCGGTTGGTGATGCTTGCGTCTATGACTCCTGATCTCTTTCCCAGGTTTTCTATCTCCAGTGTTTGTCCCTTTGAGATTTCTTTATTGTTTCTATTTCTATTTTTAGATCCTTTATGTTTTTGTTTAATTCCTTTTTTGTGTTTTCTTGCAGTTCTTTAAGAGATTTTTGTGCTTCCTATTTAAGGGCTTCTACCTGTTTACTTGTGCTCTCCTGTATTTCTTTAAGGGATTTACTTATGTCCTTCTTAAAATCGCTACCATCATCGTGAGAGGTGATTTTAATTCTGATTCCTGGTTTTCCAGTGTGATGGGGTGTCCAGGGCTTTCTATGGTGTGAGAACTGGGTTCTGATGATGCCAAGTATCTTTGGTTTCTGTTGTCTATGTTCTTGTGCTTGCCTTTCACCATCTGGTTAACTCTAATGTTACCTGCACTGACTGTGTCTGACTGGAGTCTGTCTTTCCAGTTATCTTGCTTGTGTCAGAACCCCTCAGAATACAGATGTCTCTGTGGTCTTGTGATCCTAAGGTCCTGGGTGGAAGATCTCCTGGGACTCGGGCTGCCTCTGGGATCCGGAAATCCTTTTTCTCTGAGTTCAGTTGCTCCCCTAGTGGCTCAGGATTCGGTATCTCCACAGGAACAGACCAGCTATGTGTCTGCCGCAGCCAAAAGAAGCATTTACTTATGACATTTCTATAATTGACTAATAGAATCAATGTGTGTGTGTGTGTGTGTGTGTGTGTGTGAGTGTATTTGGGTGTATGCATGTACACACACTCTCACACACACACACATACACACACACTAATGCTGCAAGCATGGGTGTGGATGAATGTAAGTGGGTAGGTGTGGAAATGGATGCCTGAGGGTCAAACTCAGTTGTTATCCCTCAGACACTATCCATTTTGCTTTGTTTTAAAGAGTTACGTGTTTTATGTTATTTGTATGAGTGAATTGTCTGCATCTATGTATATTCACTACATGTGTACAGTATCCATGGATGCTTGAAAAGGGTAACAGACTCCTTGGAGCTGACTTACAACCTGATGTGAGCTACATGTGGGGTCCTCTGCAAGAGCAGCAAGTGTTCTTGATCACTGAGATATCCATCCATTCCACCACCTCACCCTATCCCCATCATGCTTTTCAGATATTGTCTTTCTTCACTGGCCTAGAACTGCCAAGTAGAATAGGCTGGCTAGCCATCCAGAGCCAGAGGTCTGCCCCCAGTGCCAGGATTGCAAATTCACACTCTCTACACCTGTGACCCCTTGTAGGTTCTGTGTGCTCAATCAGTAAGCACTTTGCTGACTGAGCTAAGCCTTAGCCCTCTTTTTTATTGGTTTGTTTGTTGAGAAAGTGTCTCATCTGGTCCAAGCTGCCTCTGTGAAGCTGAGGATGACCTTGAACTTCTGTTTCTACTGCCTGCACTTCCTAGGAGTTAGAACAAGATGGTTCAGTTTGTTTGTTTGTTTTGATTTTCTCACAGAGATTTCTAAGTGTAGCCCTGGTTGTCATAGTTTGGCTTTGTAGACCAGGCTGGCCTCAAACTCATAGAGATCCACCTGTTTCTGCCTCTCAAGTGCTGGGCTGAAGATGTTTCAGGGTTTGTAGTTGTTGTTTTAAGACAGGGTTTCTCTGTGTAGCCCTGGCTGTCATGGAACACACACCCACACCACACACACACAAACACAAACACACACTCCTCCTACCTCAATCTCCCCCTCCCTTCCCCCCCTACACCCCTCCTGCTTCATTCCTCCCTCCTTCTCTCTAGACCAGGCTGGCCTTGAACTCACAGAGATCTGCCTGCCTCTGCCTCCCAAGTGCTGGAGTCAAAGGCATATGCCATCATGGCCCTGTTGTTGGTTCAGGTTTTAAGAGCACTCTTTGCTCTTGTAGAGAACCTGGCTTCAGTTCCTGGTAGTGGCATGTGCTCACAGCCCTCCTAACTCTAGCTCCAGGAGATCCTATGCCCTCCTCTGGCCTTTGAGGGCACCTGGAGTGTATGTACACAGCTGTATATGTGTACAAGTACTCATAAAGTAAAAAAAAAATTTTTTTGTAAAGTTAGCTCTGGCTGTCAGGATGGCTCAGAGATTGAAGGTGTTTATCTTGTAAGCCTGGTGAGTTGAATTCGATCTCCACAGTCTACATGAAGTAGGAGAGAGCCAACTCCACAAGGCTGCCTTTGTACCTCCACCCCCCTCCCCAAGAAAAAACCCACACACTGTCTCCTGTGACACAGTTAAAATAAAAAGCTAAGTCAGGCAAGGTGGCTCAGTGGCTAAACCAGGCTTGACACCAAGCCTGATAACCTGAGTTCAACACCCAAGGATAAGTACCTGCCCAGGTGCAGCCTCCAAGGGTGCACTCTGGAGCTGTGCACACATCCACTGCTCACCCAGTAAATAAATAAATGTAATAATGTAAAAATGTAATGTTAGACCACTTTCCATTCTCATCAGTTTCAATCAATAGGCAGTGCATTAGGCAGAGGAGAAAAGTGGTGCATGCTGGGGGCTCAGGCTACAGGAGACTAACCCTGTATGCCTTGACTAGTTTTCATAAGACTGCAACAATCAGAAACTTGCTTAGCTTATGACAGTGCAAGTAAACTCTAACACAGGGAGCATAAAGAGAGTTGATGAAAACCTTTATTCTGGAATGGGCATGGTATCATAAATATTTATGGCATATATTTTAGAAATATTTTAAAAGTAACATTTTATGTGACTGTGAAAGTATTACTCAAATTTAATGTTTTTATGAGTGCTGGAGAGATGGCTCAGCGGTTAAGAACACTGACTGCTTTGCCAGAGGTCCTGAATTCAATTCCCAGCAACCATATGGTAGCTCACAACCATCTGTAAAAGGATCTAATGTACTTTTCTTGTGTATGTCTGAAGGCAGCTGCAGTGTACTCATATACATAAAAATAAATCTTTAATGTTTTTTTGAAAAATATCCTGTTAAGTTATCCAAATATGGGGCTAGAGAGATGGCTTAGTGGTTAAGAGCACTGACTGCTCTTCCAAAGGTCCTGAGTTCAATTTCCAGCAACCACATTATGGCTCACAACCATCGGTAATGGGATCTGATACCCTCTTCTGGTGTGTCTCAAAAGAGTGACAATGTACTCATATACATTAAATAAATAAATAAATAAATAAATAAATAAATAAATCTTTTTTTAACAAGTTATCGAATTACTTAGGTGATACACTTACCAAAAAATCAAGAAAACTGCTGGGCAGTGGTGGAGTACATCTTTAAGCCCAGCACTTCGGAGGCAGAGGCAGGTAGGTTTCTGAGTCGGAAGCTAACTTTGTCTACAGAAGGAGTTCCAGGACAGCCAGTGCTACACAGAGAATCCCTGACTCAAACAATCAAGAAAAAGAATCAAGAAAGTCAGACCTGATACTGCTTTGGTGTTATCTAATCCAAAGCATTCATTCGATATGTGAAGAAGAAGAGACTCTGATGACAGAGGCATCTAATGTTCCATCACTTTCATTTGGGAGAGTCCACAGGACTCACAGCAAAGATTCTAAGTTGGTGTCTTAGTAACAGAACACTGATGGAGGGCTGTTGTTGAAACCCTGGTGGTTTAAATGAGAATCTCTCCCACAGGGGCAGCTGTTTGTACTTGGTCCCCAGTGACTGGTGCTTTTTGTGTAGGCCTTGAAGGTGTGGAAGGATGATGTATCTCACTGGAGGATTCAAAGGGATATGTTATCCCATCCAGTTCTGTATTTTCTCTGGCTCCTGCTTACAGCTCAGGGGCCAATCTGCTTTGTGCCCCAGCTTCCATGTTTGCTGTTCCCATCATGACAGTCTCTTAGCCCTCTGGAATCCTAAGTCCAAATAAACTCTTTCTCCTATGCTTTGGTCACCATGTTTTATCACAGCAATAGAAAAGGAACTAAGCCAACCACATTGTCACAGCTCTTGTGTGTCTGACAGTCTCAGTCATACTCTTAGCTATTTTAGGGGCTGCATGGTGTTAGAAAGTTAGTGGTGATTGACATCTTGTTAGGATCTGGAATGTCCTATGGGACAAGCCTCCAGGCATACTTGTGAGGGACTATCTCGATTAGGTCAAAGACATGGGATGACCCCTTATTTTTTGTTCTTGGTTTGTTTTTGTTTTGTTTTGTTCTTGTTTTTTGAGACATGTTTTCACTGTGTAGGCTTACTTATCCTGGAATTCACTCTGTAGACCAGGGTGTTCTTGAATTCAGATTCACCTGTCTGTGTCTCTCCAGTGTTGGGATTAAAAGCATTTAATGCAGGTCTAAACACTTCTTTAAATTTCTTGTGTTAGAGTATTTGATCATAGTGACAGAAAAAGTAACTAATGATACCTAGTGTTGTAACTTTAATTGTTTCAATGCCTGTTTTTAATGATCGTCTTTAAACACTTTAACCTTCCTTCTAGCCCACTACCCAACAGAAGCATTGGAAAAGAAAGGATACAGGGGAATTGGGCCTGTTTAGAGATGGTTCTTTGGAGCAAATCACATCTGCATTGTCAGGAAATCAGCAGTTGAGTTCACAGGTCACAGCTTGATCCACTGGAAAACACTTCAGGGATATACCAGCAGTCCAGTTCCGTAGTGTCAGGATAGCAGCAGCAGTGGCAAGACCTAGGAGGAACAGCCAGGCCTCAGTCAAACCAGCAGGAGTCAGCAGGAGGGACCAGGGCCAACAGTGAAGCCAGGATATGTTCTTGGCTGTGCCTCTCTCAGTGAAGGGAAGATCAGCACAGATGTGAGACCAACAAGCATTTAGCTATGCAAGCAAGCCACGCTCAGCCTTGGTCACTGTCCATTAAGTCCTATTTAATCTCCCTCCAAACATCATATGTCCTCCATGGTTCTTACCTCAGCACGAGAGTCTGTCTCAGCAGACAGCATTCTGCCAATTGGCCAGAAAACATACCTTCACATGTGCTTTAGCAGAACACCATCCAACACAACTGACTTTCCAAAGGACCCTTAAGTTTCCACTTCATCATGGTGTTTTATTCACATATTATTTATAATTATGTGTATATATGTATAGGTGATGTGTTCACATGAATGCAAGTGCCCACAAAGACAAGAAGAGCATTGGAACTCCAGGAATTGGAGGTGTGGGCCATGGTGAGTTGTGTGGTGTGGGTACTAGGAACCCAACTCCTTTATCCAGTTGTTTAAGTGTTAAGTATTTTTAATTCAGTTATTTTCATTTTCGTATTTTCCTTCTTAAGTTAATCCTTTTTGTCATAATTACAGATTCTCATGCAATTTTCACAATTAGAAGAAATATAAGAAACAACACATATAACCCCATATCGACTTTACTGTGTTTCCCCCATAGGAGCATCCTGGAAACAAGTATTACATTACAAGAAATTGAAATGCATATATTTCAGGTGTATAACAGGTCATCAAACATCCCTGCCTGCCCCCATCTATGGCCTTTTACATTCTTTGTTACTTTTTTTTTGAGACAGGTTTTCATCATATAATTCAGGCTAGCCTGGAATTTACTAAAACTAGATCAGGCTAGCTTTGAAATGACTTGCCTCTGCCTCCCATTTTCTCAGATAAAACGTTTGTGCTACCAGCATGCTCACCTCCTAACTCACTTATGAGGCAGTGGCTTAACAGTGATGCTCTCTCTGTCTGTCTCTGTCTCTCTCTCCCTCCCCCACACCTCTCTCTCTTTCTCTCTCTCTCTCCCTCTGTGTATGTGTGTGTGTGTGCATTATGAGGAACAGGTAAACTCTGTGTTACAACATTGGAATGTTTGATCTCTCCTTCAGAGCTGGATTATCACGTCAACTGCAGCAGGAACAACAGAATTAATTGTTGCAAACAATGTCAAAAGTAACTAAGGGAGAAACCGTCCATCCATTTCTAGAACTTGGAAGCAAATATCCTCAGAGAGTATCTCTTCCATTTTCTTGGCAGAATTATGTTTTCACCGAGGGATAACATTTCCCGAGAGTGTGATTCCTTGTATTTTCTTACAGATCTTAGATACTCAGGCTTTTGATGTAGAATATGAATTAGAAATGTGCACAGCAGTGGTGTGTCACCAGGCTGAGCTCGTTCTGTGGTGTAGGTACCAGCAAACACAGCAAAACCTGCGTCCCTCTGAACCGTAATGAAGCTTACAGAGAAAAAAGACATGAAAGTAGATGTGGCTAATTGGGAAGAGGAAGGAGACTAAGGGGCATGTGAGGAGGACCGGAGGGAGGAGGGTGACCAGGATTGAAGCACAGGATGTGCTTGTATGGAAAGGTCATCATGAACTCATCACTAGGTATAACTAGTATGTCCCAATAAAACCTTTTTAAGTCTGTGCATATAAAGTACATTCACTTTAGACCTTTAGCTTATAAAAATTAGTTTGTTTACTTTACATCCTGATTGCAGCCTCCCCTCTCTCCCTCCAATCCTCCAGAAGCTTTGTTGCTTCTGGCTGTAGATCATGGATGCCATTATCATTGCTGTGACGCGCGTGTAATCGTCTCGCCAGCAAGAACGCACGTGGATACACATCAGGATCCTTCCGCAGCAAAATGTTTATTCCAAAAACAAAATGGTGGAAGACCGCAGGCCCGGAAAAAGCACTGTTTATATACCCTTAGAGCGGTGTGCTCACCCTTGATTGGCTGCTTACTCGTTGGGCGCCAAAATGCCGTGGGATGGGCTTTGACTTTGGCGCGCTTTTACCATAGCACATGTGCAGTTTCCTTGTTTACTAGGAAGAGCACCGGATGCCAGCGCCATGTTGCAATGGCGGATTTTGCCAGCGGAAGCCGTGGCTTCCTACATCTCCCCCTTTTTTGTTTTATTGCAGAGGGTGATAGTAGAGATCCCTGGGAAGGTTTCGTAACTCCCATATTTGGGGGTCTCATGGCAAGTCTGAGTCTCTTTGGAGGGTGGTGCTCAAACTCTTACCCGTCACTGGGTCAGCCTCCCCACCCGGGGCTGCCCTGTCTTAGGTGGCCGAGGCTTATCCATCTGATCCGTTATTGACTTACCAGACCTACTATCTGTGGAACGAACACCTTGGTGGGTAGGGACTGCGTATAGATGTGTTTGAGGCTTCATAGGGTGTCTTTACCAAAAGCCCTTGGGTACAGCGGCTGAGGAATCTGTCTACTGGCTATTTCCTTTTGTTTTGTTAAACAGGCCCTGGTCAATGTCCTGTGTCTTAGGCTAGCTGACGTTTTTTCCACAGCCAGCACCAAAGAATGGTGAGCTCTCTGTCTTAGGCTATGAGGGTCGCGCACCCACACCTGGCATTCTCAGAATGTGCGCCCCAGGTTGTGGCCACTCGTAATGCCTGTCACTGGGTAAACTCACCGCTCGTGGTGTACCTCTGGCATATGGGATCAGCCTATTCCCGTCGTTGGGACCAATGGCAGCTGGCCTGGAGACGAAAAGATGGAGCTGTCCATCTGGCTGTCCTTGGCCTGTCTAGCGTGGTACCAATCATGACTCAAACTCAAGCCCGATCAAGCAAATTCCATCTTGGGGGGATAAGCGATCAAGGACTAATAGTTTAAGACAGTCTCCCTTACCCTACCAGGTGCAATGGAAGCAAGTCCTCTGGGTGCAAAGGCTAAGGGAAACAGAAAGAGATGCAAACACCCATCCCTGTGCAATGGAGTCATCTCCTAGGGGTGCAAGGGCTGTTTGCCTCAAAATTCAGGTACCACAGCTACACAGAGAAGGACCAGCCAGGCCAAGACTCCTCACCGACCCAGTGCAATGGGCAAATCCCTTGGGGTGCAACGGCTGACGGCCCAACATTTAGCACCACCACTAGTGAGGGGGAGACTACTTATTTTCGAAGCAGTGATAGCCACACTGCAGGGGAAGCCCCTAGTTCTATGGCCACAAGCGCCTGGGCAATAATAGCCTTGTCATGATTTTGTTGAGCTCTGAGTTTGCAAACCAACCAAAGCATGAACACTAATTCGCAACATAGGGTGTACCAAACAGGCCTACTCCCACCCACTTAAAAAAGAGAAAAGAAAAAGAAAAGAAAAAGAAAGCTGAAGAGATCTAGGAGGAGAGTCTCTCAGTCAGGGACAGATCCATGCGCGTCGAGTTGATGGTCACCACAGCTGTTCTCAATTTTTTGAGTGTCTCATCGAAGTTTTCTGACTAATTTCCTGCAAGATATTGAAACAATTTCCTGGACAGATTAGTTACATTATGTCTGACTGGTATGGGTTTTGGAAAGGCAGATAATATGGTCCATCGTTGTTCCCCCGATATACTAGGAACCTGTATCCCTTGGATCAGCACGAGGGCTGTCATCAGAGTTTGGAGGGTCCGCTTGGGTGTCATCCTCTAATATCGCGAGTCGTCGCGTCAGTCGCTCTGGTAGCCAAAACGGGTTGTCTTCTTCCTGCGGAAAAACACAAACCGCTCCCCTGGCTCTATTAAAATAGGATCCGGGCCTTTCCATTGTCCGGTCAAGATGTCCTTCCATTTGACCATCTCTTTTGGCCTGTCAGGCTCTAAACAGTGACGGTCAGCTGCCGAATGGCCCTGACTGTCCAGATTTTTAAAAAATTGAGGGTAAAAGTGCTTATCTATCCCTCATCAATTAACTGCCAGGGGGAATTAGGACTTGCATCTCCCTTGAGAATATTAAATAGAGGTTTACGTTTTCCTATGGTAAGCTGAAGATGAGGTTTTAGCCAATTAATATCTGTTAATAACTTTTGAGAATCATTAAAAGTAAACCATTTTTTTTATGTACACCTCCAAGCCAGAAGATGGCATTAGATCTCACTACAAATGGTTGTGAGCCACCATGTGGTTGCTGGGAATTGAACTCTAATATTTTTAGCTGTGAGTCTAGCCTTTAACGGCGGAACCATCTCTCTAGCCCCAATTATCCATTCTTATTGGAATTTTCTGTGTCACAATTTGTTTAAGATATAACTAAGTTCCCAAATACTGAAAAGATATTGTCTTTGAATCTTTTCTGGAGTGATAAGCACTCTAAAATTTAAAGCTCATAGTATTAGGGCAAAGGCGTACAGAAAAACTCCCTTAGAGAGATCAGCTAACAAAATATACAATGAATAATATACACTGAGAGATTTAAATGTTTAACTTTTCATTATCTCTAACTCCTGGCCCATAAGCTGTTTTGAATTTCTTTTGAGTCTGAGGCTGAGACCTCCCTAAGGAACAAGCAAGGCAATAAACAAATTCTAGAAAACACCCTTTTAGAAGAAGGTCAGGACAAAAGGAATGTCTGAAATCCAAGCTCCTGCCTCACCCACTCTGTGTATAGCCTTAATTTAAATGTAAATGTTTTTAATCTTGGCCTATATCCTGAGGCCTGGCCCAAGGATTATCCTTCCTGCACCAAGGACAAGTTTGTCAGGTAACCTTGGTCACCTGACTGTTGCTCAAGCCTCTGTTCCCGGGACAGCCACCTCAAAAACCATCTAAATTTCCACATTTAAAACACCCCCCATCCCTATGGCTCTGTGCAAGCTATGGCCAGACCCTGATTGTATGAGGGTGCAATTTCATCGCAAAGACGAATGTATCTAAGTCTGTCTTTGCTTGTATGGTCTGAGAGCTGTGTAGGCAGTTCAACCTGATTAGCATCACACTGACCTTCTCCTACAAGCATGTTAAGATCCCAGTCTGCATGCCTGTCTGAGCATTCATCATGGCACTATGATTTTTACTAGTACCACTCCAATCTGAGCTCCAAATCAAGAAATCTCCTCCTGACAAAATAGCCAACTCTGCTCTATCCTCTTCTGAACCATAAACATGGATGAGTCAAAGAATTCTAAACTCACAATTGAACTGCCAACTGTAGCCAATGGAATACTAGCAGTTTAACTAACTTTTTAAATTTCTTTTGTAACATTAGAGTATAACCATAATTTTGAGAAGCAAAACCAGAAGCAATGTAAACAATCTATTTTTTCTAAAATCAACACCAAGTAGATTACCTTTATGTTACAAAGTTTTGCTGCCAATTCTTATATATGAATGCATGAAGCAGCTTTTATTATCTCATTGAAGAGATAATGTTTTAAAATCTTATTTTTTATACACCTGGTTTCTGAATGACTCTAACCCTGAGTTAGTTTTACGCCAACTTCCGTTACCAAAGTTGTAAATTTCTAATCACACCCAATAATTTAAGCCAATAATCTATAACCAAGACATGTAGAACGTTTTTATACTTTTAAAACCAATCAGAAACAACAATGAAGTGGCTATGCATCTTATATACTTAGACCAAACAAAATTTCTTGCCTTTTCTAGCTGTAATTTCAAGAGAAAAGCACCTTGTCACAGAGATTTTTCTAAGACAAAACAGCTCTTAGCTTCTTTATAAAACCCAAAAAGCTTCTGGTCTCTTTTAAAAGCAGCTTATGTCAACAATCAATTCCTGGAAAGGCTTTTTCAGCTCAGCTCAACTCTTAGCTACAGGTGTAGGGTAGCTTATCAGCCTCTGTTGTGTAAATTAAGACTGCCTTTAAAACAAAGTTAAACTAGCCCAAGGGTTGGATCACGCAGTTTTAACGATCTTTTCTTTTGAACATGCAACAAACACAGAACATTTAGACAACGACACAAAAAGCAAACACAAACACGTGGACATTGGCGTGCCAAGGACAGACAACAAAGAAGGACATCTAAGAGCTACAGAGAAATTCAGGACGTCTCCTGAATTCTCTTCTGTTCCTAGGAGAGCTCTGAAATAGCTTTTTCATTCCTTTTGCTGACACAGCTCAGAGAGAGGACACCTGTATTTCTAAAACCTTTTCTCTCTCTCTCATATTCAAGATGTAACATTTCATCTCGTTCATTGGGGATGTAGCAGGCAGCTATTTTAACACCTCAGTACCCTGTTTTTTTTCTTAGTTTTCCAATTCCTTTTAACCCTGCTCTTTCCACCTGAAGCAGCTCTTTCCTCTTCAGAGGAAGTTAGCTCCTCCGACTCAAAGCCACCAAGCCCCAAAACCTCCGGCTCCTTTACCGGATAAAGAGATTTTCTTTCTGAGGCTCTCTCTCCTTTTCTACGTCTCTCTCCCAGGGACCTCTTTCCCTCATCTTTCGCTTCCTCAGACTGTGTGTCTTTGGAAGAGTTTCTTTTATTAGACATGCCCTTTTTTCTTTTTTCTTTCTGAGCTCTCTTTTTTTTTCTGAACTCCTAAGCGCTTATGCTGCTCTGTTTCTGACCCGCTGGCCTGTAATCTGTCTAGCACTCCCTGGCCCGCCGCTACAGTTGAGCAGCTTTTCTCATCCTGCAAAACCAGAAGGAAGAGAATAAGCACTGCCTGGGGAGGGGGACAAAATAGATCAAGTCCAAACATGTCTCTCAGAGCTTTACCTTGTCCTACGGAGGGTCTTCTCAAACAGCGCCGGCGATGGGCGGATTTTGCCAGCGCAAGCCGTGGCTTCCTACACATTGCCACCTGAAGGGACCCACTCCTAGTAACAGCAAGGCATACTTGCCATTGACATAAAAATCCTGTAGTTCAAGACCACCGGGTTGCAAGGCCATCCTTGTTTCTGGTTTCAGCAAGTGCACCTCTCTTGCTTCTGACCATGAAATGTTACCTCTGGGGTCCTGTTAGATGGAATCCTGTCATCTCACTGGTACCCAGGGATCCCAGCTTCTTAGTAACTCTCTTGTCCTCACCTGAAGACACTTTAGAATACAGAACCCTCTCAAGGATGCTCTGCTCACATTAAGAGTGCATTCCAAGGGTGTGTGGAGGTGCACAGCTTTAATCTCAGCACTCAGGAGACAGAGGCAGGCTTGGACTACAGATCGAGTTCCATGATAACCCAGGCTACACAGAGAAACCCTGTCTCAAATATCAAGAGTAAATAAATAAGTAAATAGATAAGCAAATGGAAAACTCAACAGATGAGTGAACACTACATGAGGATATGGAAAGAGAATCCTGGTTTCCTTTCACGTTACAGTGACATCGATTCCCTCTGTATCTAGGTAGGATCACATTGAGTGCCACCACCCATGGGCTGACACTCACACTAAGTCCTGTATGTACACCTCAAGCACTGAGGCATTTATGGAGAAACTATAACTCCATTATTGTTTTCCACCTTATTTTGTGAGCTCTGAGACCACAATAGTCTTCTTGGCCAGTGGGAGACAGATGCACTATGTTGGTTCACTGGAGAACTTAGTAGTTACTTCTGATCAGGAGTAGCAGCCCCCACCCCCATCTCATGGACATAGAAAATTGCAACTCAAGATAATAGATCTCGGTTTCTAAGTGATTGTTATTGAATAAGAAGGTCCACATGGCCCTCGAGTGGAGAGGTCAGCAAGAGAAACATCAAATTCCTTCTTACAGACTCTAGTAAGTATACCTTACATATGATGTTGCTTTTATTCTGTGAGTTTGTAGTTATTTTTATAATCTAGCCAGCATACTTGTGTGTGTGTGTGTGTGTGTGTGTGTGTGTGTGTGTTCATGTGCAGTTGTGTGTCATGGATACATGGGGAAACCAGAGGTCAATCACGAGTATCTTCTTTAGTCATTCCCTGCCTCACCTTTAGACACAGGTTCTCACTGAAGTCAGAGCAAACCAGTCTGATTCAGCTAGTCTAACCAAACTGGCCAGGGATCTTTCTCCTCTTCTACCTCCTCAGTGCTAGAATTGACATGGTTTCCCCTTAGTAGATGCTGGTGATTGACACAGGAAGGTCCTTTTGTTAGAACAGCAAGAGCTTTATGTACTGAGCCATTATTATTTTTTCTTTTTCTTAATTATGATCCCTCTAAGCAGTATTTTCATTTTCCACATAAGCAGAATATATTTCTGAAACACAGTTCTTTGAAAACCAGGATGAAGACAGCTGAAAGGTATATTTGAACAGAAAATTTATGAAAGGAACATATCCAGTTTGAAAGCATCTGATACACAGGTGTGATAGGTGAGTCGTGCCTGTAATCCCAGCAGTTGGGAGTCAAAGGCAGGAGGATCAAAAGTTCAAGGTTACCTTTGGATTCGTAGCAAGTTCAAGTCCAGCCTGAGCTACATGAGACCCTGTGTCAATAAAACAAAAGAAAATCAGAGATTGGTTGATTTCATGATAATTTTTCAGTTACACACGACTGCATTCAAACTGTCCTTATAAACTTCACAGCTTTAAATAAACCATTTACTTCATGTTGTGGGTGGTTGGTGTTTGGCCCTGGCTCAGCTGTTCTTTCTAATGGGTTTCTGATTTAGCTCCTTCTCAGCTGCATGTAATGCCTGTATCTGCCAGTGGTGGCAGGTCCCTTGGGAGCTAATCCTCTGGATAGTGCCCCTTGTGTGCCTGGGGTGGGAGGATGATGAGTAAGAAGGTCAGGCTTCTCTGTCATCAGACTAGCCCAGGATCATCTACTTGCCTGAACATGGTCCCAAGAGACAGGAAGCTGGCCTATCCTCTTGAGGCAAATATTCTGAGATGGCAGGACCACATTTGCTGCTTTGTATTAGCCCAGGAAGAGTCACAGGAGCAGAACTGACTAAAGACACAAATGGACTGGGTGCAGTTCCACACTGGAGTGAGTGCTTAGCATGCTTAAGTCCAGTCCCTAGCCCAGAAAGTAGGGTGTGCAGGGTATGCTATGCTAAGCTGGAAAGTAGGGAGGAAGAGGAGCAGACCTGATCTGAATGGGAGGGTTTCCAGAGTCTTACTGTAAAGAGGTGCTCTCCTTAAAAAAACACCAGGCACATTTTTAGGTGCTCTTTTGCATAAAAGGAAACATAACAAGCAGATAAATAAATGTACTTAATAATTTATTTCCAGGTTGCCCTCAGGTGCTATTTAGTGTAAGGAGAACAGTAAAGCAGCCTGAAGGCCTGAGCTGGGCGGATATTGTAAGGAGGACTGTGGGGTCTGCACTGTGAAGGAGTTCACTGCACATGAAGACAGGTAGTGTCAGCAAAGGAAATGAGTGTTTGGTTGGAGGAAGGGAACAGTTGCCAGGGGCGTTTCACTGGGAGAAGGAACATAGAAAAGTGGTCTGTGGGGCCAGAAAGTATCCTGGTTTAAAATTTGGGACGTTTGAGGTTTCTATTTCAAAAAAATTTGTTTAATTATTACTGTTTTAATGTAAATGGTGTGTGTGTGTGTGTGCATTCACATACATGCATGAGCATGCAAGTCCAATGAAGCCAGAAGAGGGTGTTGGACCCATGGGGATGGAGTTGCAGGCAGTTGTGAGCTGCTGGGTACTGACCTCTGTCCCCTGGTACAGTGTCTGGTACTCCTAATTACAGA
>NW_021613844.1:0-18075 GCF_004785775.1 Grammomys surdaster | reverse complement strand
GTAAAGACCTAACACAGAGAGTTAGAGATCCACTTCCAAGTACAGTCTGTGTTTAGTTATAGCTCTGCCTCACTGTCCATCTGACAATGTTCTATTGTTTTTGGAAGGCACCACCACTGGGGAGGCTGGGTGAAGGTTGTATATCAGGATCGTAATGTAACACCTTTCCCCTGGGCTCTTTCCTCCTCTCAGTCTGTTTTTTTATGTCGCTGTCAGATAAGAATTCTCCTCAAGTATCCATAAACCCAATTACTCAACAACTTTGTGAGGCAACCTGGAAAAGATGGCGAGTAGATCTTTCTATGTAAACACAGGGAGGGAGAATTGATGTTCTGCTTTCCTGCATCCCTGCAGCCCCTAGCCTATCCTGTTTCTCCCAGGGGATCTGTTTCAGAGTCCCACAGCATAGTGCTGCTGGTCCTAGTAATGCTCCCAGAGAGTTACAGCCCACCCTGGCACCAGCCTCTGGGGAAGCCTCCTTCCCTCTCCAAACCCCAAGGCTTACCCTTGAAGGCGATGCCCGCGTTGTTCACCAGTACGTCCAGTCCTCCATACTCTTATAGCAGAAAGTCGCGCAGCGCGCAGATGCTCTTAGGGTCATCGATGTCCAGCTGGTGGAAGCGTGGGCTCAGCCCCTCAGCCTGCAACTGCTGCACCGCCGTGCGGCCCCGTTCCTCGTTCCGCGCTGTGAGTACCACGTCCCCTGAGAATTTGCGACACAGGTCACGCGTGATCTCAAAGCCGATGCCCTTGTTACCTCCAGTTACCACGGCCACGTGAATGCAGGACGACATAGCTGGTAGTGCTTAGTGAGGCGGTCAGAGAGCAATGAACCTGAAGGAATCTCTGGAGCTGAACGCAGATGGACAGCAGCTCAACACAGTGCTTTAGTAGTTGACTGGAGTTGGGCAGGAGTTGGGGGGAGGGTTTGGGGGGACGGACAGAGGGCAAGGGGTGAAGAGCTGTGGGCCAGCACATATGAGCAACCTAGCCAGGCCAACAATGGGCCAGGTTGCGACACGCTGGCGATTTTCTTTGCAAGCTTTTCTGAAAGTTGTTTTATATTTACGGGATGATGGCTCACTTCCCTATCCTACCACTGCAGAACTTGAGCTGTTTTTATAAACGTTTACCATGAAAAGAAAGATGTCAGGTTATCTGTTATTTCAAAGTATGCAGGGTGCTGTTAGGGGTTAAAACCAGCCAGGAAAAGGGGGAGGTCATATGATTGACATCTTAGGCTTTTTCCTTAAGGAATTTTGAAAGAAGCTGCCAAGGAAGATAGCAGGAGAAGACTGGAGAGAGGATACTCGGCTGTCCTCCTGGCAGTCATGCTTCTTCTCGCCCATGTGACTCAGTCTTCTTCAGTGTTTGCATAAGTTTTTCATTGTTTTCCCATACTTTAAAGTTGTACCTGTGTACATATTCTTTCGGGTGTTTAAAGTAAATGAAGGTGCCACTTATGTTGCAGGAACTTGAATTCCTGTAGCACAGGAAGCACAGCCTGGCAGAAAATGAGGAGGAATTGACATTTGTGTTGTGTTTCCCACTCAGGATACTAACTCTGCCACCTAAATCACAGGGACTGGAATTGTAGTACAGTTTGGCAGAAAATAAGGAATTGTGTTGAGTTTCCCACTTAGGATACTAACACAAATTTATTGGATAATCCTTGGGCAGGAAGCATTCTTTGCCAGTGTAGGGTATTTCTTTGTATACCTCTAAGAGCTTTTCTGTATCTCAGGTTGTTAAGCAAGTGGCCTTCCATCTCACTGACCTCTTACTGAGAACTCTTGAGACTCTGATTTTGAAGTCACATGGGTAATGGAGCCAGATGCTATTTCTAAAACAGGGAAGAGAAGTGTATCCATGGAGTTAAAGATCTTTGTGTGAGATTTATCAGTTCTCTCTCCATCCCTCCCTCTCCAACCTCTCTTGGCATGCTTTCTTTTCCTTTGTTCTTCTTTTTCTCTCCTCTCTGGTCCAGCACTGGGAAAGCCCTGAGCTGTATCCTCTGGCAGCTTTGGGGAGCACATAGTCCTGCTGTGCTCTTGGGTTGAGGTGAGGCTCCCCTGGCTTTCCTATCCCACTGCTGTCCAGGAGGTGGCAGAGGTAGGCTTTGCTCCGATGTGGGATCTGTCTCCTTCCTCTTCTGAGTTCTGAAATCCCTGAGGAGACTTAGGTCTCATTCCTCTTTGCCATGCCAGTGTTCAGAACAGGGCCTGACACACAATTTGTATTGGATACATATTTATTGATGGTAAGACTATAGTGTGTTTATGGAATAACGAGTGTGGACCATGGTTAAAGAATGCTACCTCAGGACATAGAGAGACATTCCCTTCCAGTCTTTCTGGAGTGGCTTGTACAGAAGAGTGTATTTGTAAGATACTTCAGGGGATAGGACTCCTTTGAAGAGCAGATATAAATTCATTTGTCTTCCAGTTTTGAAGCATATTAAGGGTATGCAATGAAGGACACACTGTTAGAATCTCATCCTGTGTTTCCACACCAGCCTCCACATGGCATGGCATCTTGGGAATGTTGATGCTGTCTTGTTAGCCCGGAGGATGCTGAGAAAAGAGGCTTGGGCCGCCGCGCTGTGTCTTCTGTAGCTGAGATCATCCCGTGCTCCACCTAAACACTACTGTGTTCAGCTAAATAAGTTTTTTAAAAAAGATGGGTTTACCCCAGTATGACACAGGTGAGCCAGCACATGGTTTTTGGAGAGGCACTGTGAGTGCGGCTGTGAGTGAGGCCAGGGGCATCTAGGGCAATAGTGGGCAGAAGGACACAGTCAGTCCCCTCTGGGTTCATATATAGATATGTTTCTGTGCATCTGGAAGGACAAACCATGGCTGTGTAGGCTATTGTAGGAAGACTATAAAACCCAGCGTGCATACTACCTAAGGGCCTTGAACTAGGATCACTTTTTTTTTTAAATTTTTAAATTTTTAAATTTTTATTTTGGATGTTTTATTTACATTTCCTATGTTGTCCCCTTACCCCATTCCCCACCCACCCAGGAACCCCCAATCCCCTCACCCCTCCTCCTTCTTCTCTGTGGATGTAACCTCTATCTACCCCCCCCACTCCCACCTCCCCACCCTCAAAATTCCCACCCCCTGGGGCATCCAGCCTTCATGCTGTCAAGGTTCTCTTCTTCCACCTATGCCCAGCAGGGCCCTCCACTCTTACATATTCAACTGAAGCGCTGGATCCCTCCCTAAGTGCTCCCAGGCTGGTGGTTTAGACCCTGGGAGCTGTGGTTGGTTGGTATTGTTGCTCTCCTCATGGTGCCGCAAATCCTTTCAGCTCTCTTTCAGTCTTCACTCTAACTCCTCTATTGAGAACCCCATGATCAGTTCAATGGCTAGTTGTGAGCATCTGCCTCTGAGTATATCAGACTCTTGAAGACCTCTGAGGAGATATCCATATCAGGCTCTTATCAGCATGCACTTCCTGACTTCCACATCAGCATCTACCTTTGGTGATTGCACATGGGATAGATATTCAGGTGGAGTGGTCTTGAGACGGCCCCTCCTTCAGTTTCTGTCCCTCACTTTGTCTCCATATTTGCTCCCTTGAGTATTTTGTTGCTCCTTCTAAGAAGGACCGAATCACCCCCACTTGGTCTTCCTTCTTTATGGGCTTCATGTGGCCTGTGAGTTTCATCTTGGGCATTTCAAGGTTCTGGGTTAATATCCAATAATCAGTGAGTGAATACCATGTGTTCTTTTGTGATTGGCTTACCCCACTCAGGATGATAATTTCTAGTTCCATCCATTTACCTAGGAACCTCTCGAATTCATTGTTTTTAATAGCTGAGTAATACTCCATTGTGTAAATATACCACATTTTTTGAAGATCTTTTCCCAATTTGTTGGTTGTCGTTTTGTCCTATTGACAGTGTCCTTTGCCTTACAGAAACTTTGCAATTTTATGAAGTGCCATTTGTCAATTCTTGATCTTAGAGCATATGCCATTGGAGTTCTGTTCAGGAACTTTTCCCCTGTGCCCAAGTATTCGAGGCTCTTCCCCACCTTCTCTTCTATTAGTTTCAGTGTATCTGGTTTTATGTGGAGGTCCTTTATCCACTTAGACTTGAGCTTTGTACAAGGGGATAAGAATGGATCAATTTTCATTCTTCTACATGTTGTCCTCCAGTTGAACCAGCACCATTTGTTGAAAATGCTGTCCTTTTTCCACTGGACAGTTTTAGCTCCTTTGTCAAAGATCAAGTGACCATAGGAGTGTGGGTTCATTTCTGGGTCTTCAATTCTATTCCATTGCTCTTCCTGCCTGTCTCTGTACCAATACCAGGTAGTTTTTATCACTATTGCTTTGTAGTACAGCTTGAGGTCAGGGATGGTAATTCCTCCCGAAGTTCTTTTATTGTTGAGAATAGTTTTCGCTATCCTGGGTTTTTTGTTATTCCATATGAATTTGAGAATTTCCTTTTCTAACTCTGTGAAGAATTGAGTTGGGATTTTAATGGGGATTGCATTGAATCTGTAGATTGCTTTTGGCAAGATGGCCATTTTTATTATATTAATCCTGCCAATCCATGAGCATGGGAGATCTTTCCATCTTCTGAGATCTTCTTAGATTTCTTTCTTCAGAGACTTGAAGTTCTTGTCATACAGGTCTTTCACTTGCTTGGTTAGATTCACACCAAGGTATTTTATATTATTTGCAACTATTGTGAAGGGTGTCATTTCCCTAATTTCTTTTTCAGTCTGTTTATCTTTCATGTAGAGGAAGGCTACTGATTTGTTTGAGTTGATTTTATAACCAGCCACTTTGCTAAAGTTGTTTATCAGGTTTAGGAGTTCTCTGGTGGAAGTTTGGGGGTCACTTAAGTATACTATCATATCATCTGCAAATAGCGATATTTTGACTTCTTCCTTTCCTATTTGTATCCCTTTGACTTCTTTTTGTTGTCTAATTGCTCTGGCTAGGACTTCCAGTACTATATTGAATAGGTAGGGGGAGAGTGGGCAGCCTTGTCTAGTCCCTGATCTTAGTGGGATTGCTTCAAGTTTCTCTCCATTTAGCTTGATGTTGGCTACTGGTTTGCTGTAAATTGCTTTTACTATGTTTAGGTAGGGGCCTTGAATTCCTGATCTTTCCAAGACTTTTATCATGAAGGGATGTTGAATTTTGTCAAATGCTTTCTCAGCATCTAGTGAGATGATCATGTGGTTTTTTTCTTTAAGTTTGTTTATATAGTGGATTACATTGATGGATTTCTGAATATTGAACCATCCCTGCATTCCTGGGATAAAACCTACTTGATCATGATGGATGATTGTTTTGATGTGTTGGTGGATTCGGTTTGCTAGAATTTTATTGAGTATTTTTGCATCGATGTTCATAAGGGAGATTGGTCTGAAGTTCTCTTTCTTTGTCGGGTCCTTGTGGGGTTTGGGTATGAGTGTAATTGTAGCTTCATAGAACGAATTGGGTAGTGTTCCTTCTGTTTATATTTTGTCGAATAGTTTGAAGAGAATTGGTATTAGGTCTTCCTTGAAGGTCTGATAGAATTCAGCACTAAAACCATCTGGTCCTGGGCTTTTTTTAGTGGGGAGACTTTTAATGACTGCTGCTATTTCCTGAGGGGTTATGGGACTATTTAGATGGTTTATCTGCTCCTGGTTTAACTTCGGTACCTGGTATCTGTCTAGGAAATTGTCCATTTCATCCAGGTTTTCCAGTTTTGTTGAGTATAGGCCTTTGTAGTAGGATCTGATGATTTTTTTAATTTCTTCAGTTTCTGTTGTTATGTCTCCCTTTTCAGTTCTGATTTTATTAATTTGGATACTGTCTCTGTGCCCTCTGGTTAATCTGGCTAATGGTTTATCTATCTTATTGATTTTCTCAAAGAACCAACTCCTGGTTTTATTGATATTTTGTATTGTTCTTTCTGTTTCTATTTGGTTGATTTCAGCCCCGAGTTTGATTATTTCCTGCCTTCTACTCCTCCTGGGTGTATTTGCTTCTTTTTGTTCTAGAGCTTTTAGTTGTGCAGTCAACTTGTTAGTGTGTGCTCTTTCCAGTTTCTTTTTGTAGGCACTTAGAGCTATGAGTTTTCCTCTTAGCACTGCCTTCATGGAGTCCCACAAGTTTTGGTATGATGTGTCCTCATTTTCATTGAATTCTAAAAAGTCTTTAATTTCTTTCTTTATTTCTTCCTTGACCAAGTCATCATTGAGTAGAGAGTTGTTCAGTTTCCATGTGCACGTGGGTTTTCCATTGGTTTTGTCATTATTAAAGACCAGTCTTATTCCGTGGTGATCTGATAAGATGCAAGGGATTATTTCAATCTTTTTGTATCTGTAGAGGGTTGTTTTGTGACCAGTTATATGGTCTATTTTGGAGAAGGTACCATGAGGTGCTGAGAAAAAGGTATATTCTTTTGTTTTAGGATGAAATGTTCTATAGATATCTGTTAAGTCCATTCGGTTCATAACTTCTGTTAATGTCAAAGTGTCTCGGTTTAGTTTCTGTTTCCATGATCTGTCCATTGCTGAGAGTGGGGTGTTGAAATCCCCCACTATTATTGTGTGAGGTGTAATGTGTGTTTTGAGCTTTACTGAAGTTTCTTTTATGTATGTAGGTGCCCTTGCATTTGGAGCATAGATGTTCAGAATTGAGAGTTCACCTTGGTAGATTTTTCCTTTGATAAGTATGAAGTGTCCTTCCTTATCTTTTTTGATTAATTTTGGATGAAAGTCGATTTTATTTGATATTAGAATGGCTACTCCAGCTTGTTTCTTGGGACCATTGGCTTGGAAAATTGTTTTCCACCCTTTTATTCTGAGGTAGTGTCTGTCTGTCACTGAGATGCGTTTCTTGTATGCAGCAAAATTCTGGGTCTTGTTTGTATATCCAGTCTGATAGTTTGCATCTTTTTATTGGGGAATTGAGACCATTGATGTTAAGAGATATTAAGGAAAAATGATTGTGGCTTCCTGTTATTTTTGTTATTGGAGGTAAAGTTATGTTTGTATAGTTATCTTCTTTTGGGGTTGTTGGAAGATTACTTCCTTGCTTTTTCTAGGTTGTAGTTTCCCTCCTTGTGTTGGCGTTTTCCTTCAATTATCCTTTGAAGTGCTGGGTTTGTGGGAAGATATTGTGCAAATTTGGTTTTGTCATGGAATATCTTGGTTTCACTATCTATAGTGATTGAGAGTTTTGCTGGGTATAGTAATCTGGGTTGGCAATTGTGTTCTCTTAGGGTCTGTATGATGTCAGTCCAGGCTCTTCTGGCTTTTATAGTCTCTGGTGAGAAGTCTGGTGTAATTCTTATAGGTCTGCCTTTATATGTTACTTGACCTTTTTCCCTTACTGCTTTTAGTATTTTTTCTTTGTTTTGTGCATCTGATGTTTTGATTATTATGTGACGGGAGGTATTTCTTTTCTGGTCTAGTCTATTTGGTGTTCTGTAGCTTCTTGTATGTTTATGGGCATCTTGTTCTTTAGGTTAGGGAAGTTTTCGTCAATAATTTTGTTGAAGATATTTACTGGCCCTTTAAGTTGGGAATCTTCATTCTCATCTATACCTATTATCCTTAGGTTTGGTCTTCTCATTGTGTCCTGGATTTCCTGGATGTTTTGAGTTAGGAGTTTTTTGCATTTTGCATTTTCTTTGACAACTGTGTCAATATTTTCCACCGTATCTTCTGCATTTGAGATTCTCTCTTCTATCTCTTGTATTCGGTTGGTGATGCTTTCGTCTATGACTCCTGATCTCTTTCTTAGGTTTTCTATCTCCATGGTTGTCTCCCTTTGAACTTTCTTTATTGTTTCTATTTCCAGTTTCAGATCCTGAATGTTTTTGTTTAATTCCTTCTTTGTGTTTTCTTGCATTTCTTTAAGGGATTTCTGTGATTCCTCTTTAAGGGCTTCTATCTGTTTACTTGTACTCTCCTGTATTTCTTTAAGGGAGTTACTTAATTCCTTCTTATAATCCTCTATCATCATCATGAGAAATGATTTTAATTCTGAATCCTGCTTTTCAGGTGTGATGGGGTGTTCAGGGCTTGCTATATTGGGAGAACTGGGTACTGATGATGCCAAGAAACTTTGGTTTCTGTTGCTTATTATTCTTGCGCTTGCCTTTCGCCATCTGGTTAACTCTAGTGGTACCTGCCCTCACTGTGTAAGACTGAAGTCTGTATTTCCAGTTATCTTGCTTATTGCAGAGCTCCTCGGAGTCCAGATGTCTCTGTGGTCTTATGGTCCTAATCTCCTGGGTGGAAGAACTCCTGGGACTCAGGCCACCTCTTGGATCTGGATATCCTTCTGCTCTGAGTGCAGTGGCTCCTCGATGACTCAGGATTCAGTTTCTCCACAGGACAGGAGCAGACCGACTCTGTGTCTGCTCCAGCCCAAAGGACCAGGCAGGGGCAGAAGGGAAGTGGAATTCCGGAGGGGCGGGGTTTGGGTAGCTGCTGTGTCCTGAATGTCCCTGGCTCCCAGATGTATCTCTGGGGCTTAGGGAGTGAGGTGGAGTTCTTACCGGCTGCTCTGAGTACAGTGGCTCTTCTAGGATGACTGGGAATTCAGTATCTCCACAGGACAGGAGCAGACCGATTCTGTGTCTGCCCCAGCCCAAAGGACCAGGCAGGGGCAGAAGGGAAGTGGAATTCCGGAGGGGCAGGGTTTGGGTAGCTGCTGTGCCCTGAATGTCCCTGGCTCCCAAATGTATCTCTGGGGCTTAGGGAGTGAGATGGAGTTCTTACCAGCTGCTCTGAGTGCAGTGGCTCCTGGATGACTCAGGATTCAGTTTCTCCACAGGACAGGAGCAGACTGACTCTGTGGCTGCTCCAGCCCAAAGGACCAGGCAGGGGCGGAAGGGAAGTGGAATTCTGGAGGGGCAGGGTTTGTGTAGCTGCTGTGTCCTGAATGTCCCTGGCTCCCAGATGTATCTCTGGGGCTTAGGGAAAGGATCACTGTTTTTTATGGTTGTTCTTTTGTTTGTTTGTTTTTTTTTTTTTTTTGAAGAAATATCTTCAAATAAAACTTTTGAGACTACATGGAGAGGTAGTTTTTTTTCCTCCATGGGAAAAAATGTTCTAAGACTTCCCATGTGAGTGAGTTTAAATGAACTTAGGTATACAACTTCAGCCTGCAGAATTTCCTCAAGCAAAACTGAAGAGAGGAATAGACTCACCCATGACCTCCTGAAAATGAGTTTGAGCTGGGTATAGCAGCCTGGAATGCCAGCGCTCTGCCCAGGGATGGAAGGTCTAAGGGCAGCTTAGATGACAACATGATTTAAGGCTGGCCCCAGCTGTATTGTGAGACCTTCCCTGAAAACATAAATATATTTTTTGATGGCCCACAGTTTCAGAATTTCATTAACTTTAATATTAATGGGAATTTGAGAGTCAAGCTGGAAACGGACTTGTGCTCACACCAGCCCTGTGTCTGTTGATGTGTGTCCTGGAGCTAATCTGTCTCTACTGTGTAGTCAGGTAGGATGGCACTGGGCTATTGCAGGCAGACCAGTCTCTAGGAGAACCTGCCAGAAGAAATCAGGGCCTAGGTCAGGGATGGTGGGCTAGACAAGGCCGCAAACTCACCCTTTCACAGCTTCTACTTGGTATAAAATCAGATTTTATATTGTGCAGCAAGAGTGTGAGGCCACATCAGCTGTGGTGGCTGGTTTCTGTTTGTTTGTTTTGTTTTTTGGGGTGACCAGAATGATTGGAGACATCCTCATTCATTTTTACCCTAACATCTGCTGTGTCTCCAAAGGTTTGGAGAATTCAGCTTTGAATCTATGTGGTCTTGGCCTTTGCCTTGTTGGAGGTTTTTGTAAAAGATTACTTCCTCATCTTGTTGATGCTTTAAGGTGTTTCAATCATTTTGATTTAATGTTGGTAGGTTGTGGGTGGTAAGGCCTAGGTAAAAATGTTAAGGCCTAGGTAATTCTTCCTTGGCTAGTCTGCCATTATGAGGCAACTTTCTCATATGCCTCTGCTGTTACTAGGAACCTTAGTAATGAGTACCAAAATTGATTACATATTCTCTTCTGTTCTGTGCCCATGGAAACCAATCACGACAGAAGTCAGTAGAACTGTTCTGTATAGTTACCCACAATAAGATTGGACCTGAAGCAACCACCAGCAGCACTTCCTGTACCTATGTACAAGTTTTTATCATATAAGTCATCCTGGGTTAGATCCCACCATAGGAAAGAGACAAACTATTTGGAATAAGACTTCCATTTTGAGTAGTGGTCTAGAAAAGTTCAGGTTCCCAGGAAACTCCTGGGAACTGACATCTTACTTGGCAGAAAGAGACATGTACTTGTGTAACTGACATCCTAGTTGGCAAGTTAAGATATGAATGTTAGACAGGTCCTCTTAGGTTAGATAAGTTAGGACATGAATATTATTAGATAAGGCAAGTCCCCTGTCACCTTTGAAAACCCCAACCAATGCGAGCAGGATAAATGAACAACAAAGATATGTTCCTAAGGAAATCCCCTATCCCTAAATCCTGATTGGTGCAATACCTTGCCACAGATGTTTGTGGATTTGAGGCTTAAAAACATTGTAGAGGCCGGGCGGTGGTGGCGCACGCCTTTAATCCCAGCACTCGGGAGGCAGAGGCAGGCGGATTTCTGAGTTCGAGGCCAGCCTGGTCTACAGAGTGAGTTCCAGGACAGCCCGGGCTATACAGAGAAACCCTGTCTCGAAAAACCAAAAAAAAAAAAAAACAAAAAAAAAATTGTAGAATCATAACTCAAGGTCACAGTTCAGTTTCTGAATCTGGACCATGACCTTGGTTGACCAGTCCTGGTGCACATGCTCAATGAACTATCTCTGTCTCACTGAGATCAGTGTTCATGTGTTTTGTGAGGCAATTCCTGGAGCCCAACAATGAGTATTGGAATTTCTCTATTTCACCTTGATTTTCCAGTGTTTGGAGTACAAGTTGTTCTAGCATTCCATAGTAAGTCTTTGTATTTAATTGGAATCTGTAGGAACCCCTTCTCCTTCATCTCTAATTCTTTAAAGTGTTTGAAATTGACTTATTTATGTGTGGGTGTTTTCCCTACATGCATGTCTTTGAATCATGTGCCTGCAATGCCTAACTGGTGTGAGCCATTATGTGGGTGCTGGGACTAGAACCCTGGTCTTTTGGAAGGGCATTCAGTGCTCTTGTCTACTCAGCTATCTCCAGCCCTTCACCTCTAATCTTACGGTGTCATCTCTCTTTCTTGGCTAGTTGGCTTGTGTTTTCTCAGTTGTTCATGTTCTTCATGAACCTAACCTTTGATTGATTCTATCTATTGTTCTTTTAGTCTTCATTAATTTCTGCAGAAGTAAGTTGTTATTTATTGGTATTGCTGCTTTTCGGTTTGTATTGTTCTTGTCTTTATAGGGTCTTGTGGTACACCATTAGCTTATTCATTTGACATCTGTCTAATTTTAGTGTAAATACTTAGAGATATAGATTTTTCTCTTAGAGCTCCGTTAGGTGATTTCTAAAGGGTTTCAAAAGTTCTGATTTCATTTTCATTTGCTTCTGTGAATTTAAATATTTCAACTCTCATTTCTTCTAAGTCTCATGGTTCAGTAAAAAGATTGTTGTTCAGTTATGATTTATTTTTATTTTATATTTATGAGTATTGTGTCTGCACTTACACATGTGTCCCATGTGTGTTTCTGGTGCCTGAAGAGACTAGTGAAGGGTTGGATCACCTGGAAGTAGTGTTAGAGTTGGTGGCCGGGAGGAAGTGGTGGCACACCCTTTTAATGCCAGCACTCAGTAGGCAGAGGCAAGCATCTCTCTGAGGGTTTGAGGCTCTTCACAGAGTTCCAGGATAGCCAGGGCTAAAAGAGACTGCTTCTCAAAAGTAAGTCAAGAAAGGATTTATATCACAGCCTTCCTGTCGTTTCTCTCCCTCTGTCTTTCCTCTCTTGTACCTTGATGTGTATCTTCCTTCCTCTGCACCCCTAACCTTATCTCCATTTCTAGCTCTCTCCTCTCTGTCAAAAACTATAGAGTTACTTTAGTTGTGAGGCACCATGTGGGTGCTGGGAACTGAACCTGGATCCTCTGCAAGAGCTGACAATTCTCATGTTTCTGAGACTAAACTATGACCTATTGGACACAGGATAGTTTTTAGATTAGTTTTTATTTGTTAGGAGTTTCTTTTTGGCTTTGTGTGTAGTCTGGTTTTGCGTGTTTGTTTGTTTGTTCAATGTGTATGAGTGTTTTTCCTGTATAGAATATCTGTGCACAATGACCATGCCTGGTACCAATGGAGGCCAGAAGAAGGAGTCATCTCCTGTGTCTAAAGGAACTGACCTGATTCTTATGCAAAAGCAGCCAATGCTCTTAACTCCTGAGTTGTCTCTCCCATCCTAGTGCTTGGGTTTTGAGAATTTCCACGGATGCTGAGGTAAGTTTACTTCCCTTGGTTGGCATATTAATTTTTAAAAATATTTTACAGCTTTTTTCCTTTGAGAATTTTATACTCATTCCCCCCATGCATCTCTCCAACTCATCCCAATTTTCATCACTCTATCTCACTCCTATTCTGAAGGTCTTTTTAGTCTTCTTCTTCTTCTTCTTCTTCTTCTTCTTCTTCTTCTTCTTCTTCTCCTCCTCCTCCTCCTCCTCCTCCTCCTCTTCTTAATCCTCTTCCTCCTCCTTCTCCTTCCTCTTTCTCCTGCTCCTTCTCTCATCCTCCTCTCCTCCTCCTCCTCCTCCTCTTCTTAATCCTCTTCCTCCTCCTTCTCCTTCCTCTTTCTCCTGCTCCTTCTCTCCTCCTCCTCTCCTCCTCCTCTTCCTCCTCTCCTCCTCCTTCTCTTAGTCCTATATTTCCTCTTCCTTGTTCTCCTCCTTGTCCTCTTCCTTCCGTCCTCTTTTGAACAATGAGTCAGTGCTGCCCATATGCACAGGAATATGGTGCACTATACTGGAGCACGATCTATCTATCAGGATCCACACACCCCTAAAGAACCCTGACTCCCCTCCCTGAGCAGCTATGACCTGTCAGCAGCTCCTTGGTTAGGGGTAGGCTTTCAGTGTCTGCATGGCATATTCTTACATATCTGTTAAGTCCATTTGATCTCTCCTATATTTTAAGTCTGAGGTCTTTTGGTTGATTTTTAGATTAGATGTCCTATATAGAAATGAGCATGGACTTTACTCTATCTCCTGTGATGAGATCAGGACCTGTCTGTCCCTGTATGTCCACTAGTTTTGTTTCATTAAATTTAGAGACCCAACACTTTATGCACATGCTTGTAATCATTATATTATCTTAGTGAAGAGCTTCCGTGGTTGATATGTCATGGTGTTTATCTCCTCTGACTACTTTGTTTGAAGCCTAGTTTATTAGATGAAAAGACAGCTGTGCTGTCCTGTTCTTAGTCTCCAGTTACTGGTGGTCTGTGCCCCATCCCTCGACTCTTGGGTTGTGTCTTTACCAGTGATGTGTGCTTTTTGGAGTCAATGCATAGTTAAGCTTTGTGGCTTTTGTTTGTTTGTTTTTCTAACCTATCATTCATTCTGCACCCCTTCATGGATGAGCAGAAGCCGTTTACATGAAGGGCTGTGGTTGAGTGATGTTCACTCAACAGGTAGAAGTGCTTGCTACCAAGGCTGAAGAGCTGAGTTTGATTCCTGGAACCCACATGGTGAAAGGAGAAAACCAGCTCTTGCAAGTTGATCTCTGGTTTCCAGATGTGGGCCATGTGCACAGTGCTTACAAGTGCTTGTGGATTGTAAGGCCTGACAGAAGTGTAAATGCTGTCCTAATTCCTAGGGACTGAAGCGAGTTACTCTATGCCATGGACACACTGGTTTTTGTCCCTGTTCATCCTTTAACTCAGCATGCCTTTATTCCATGTAAACGTGAACCTTTAATCTTTATCTTTGGACCCACTTCCACATCTGTCTGAATCCTTTTTATCATACAAATGATCATACATGTGTTTAATAGAAACTTAATTGCATCCATGAGACATAATTTTCCCTTGTCTAAAATTCTCATTTTAGCATTGTGTACTTTATCATTCGGCCTAAGAAACAGACCTTTAGGAGAATTGAATAATTATACTCCCAGATGCCATGGCTAATCAAGGATTTCCTTGTGGAGTGCATTCTTTAACACCTTTGCAATGCTAGCTGTTATTAAGGTATTAAGGAAAAATATCTCTGGATTGGAGTACACATTTCAGATTATCACTTGGAACTCTAGGGCTGTGATATTTGATCTTGATGTTCTGGTGTCTGCTTACAAAACTACAAAATAACTCAGAGGAAATGAACACCCTGTTCGAAGAGGAGCCATGTGCAGTGAACCTCATAAAAGGCCTTGCTTTCTATCCAGCGGTGATTATTCCTCTGCCGGCCTGGAAGTCACTGGTCCACAATGAGATTATGTCAGAGTCCTTGAGCAATATGCAGGGTCCCTGACAGAGGCAGGGTCATGGGCAGTTCCAGATTTTGCAAGCTCCCTTGTGATAGAAAGTGATCATGTGCTTTTCTTCATGTTTGAGGATTGTGTCATCCCTAAGGGTAGTGTGGGATGACAGCATATACTATGCATGTCCACACAGCTGTTGAGGTTTTCACATCTAAATGAGGACATGTATCCTGTTGTTATCACGCTGACTTGACAGTCAATGTGATAGAGGCACACTTAGTCATCCTGTTTCAGCTCATGCATTAAGTAGGTAAAGCCAAGGATTTCTTCCTGATCCTCTTTGTTCTAGGGACTCAAACCCAGGACCTCATGCATGCTGGCATACACACTGTTGCTGAGCAGGCTCCTAGCCTTTTCCCATGGTTGGAAATCTTTCAACAGATAAAGGGTAAACATAAAATTAGTAGCTGTCTCCTAGCCTGTCCCATGGTTGGAACAATTTCAGTAGCTTTAAAGGGAAAGTGTGAAAACAGTCTTGAGGGCATCATCCAGGCTGAGGAGTGAGTTATGTCAGTCAGTGAAGTGCTTGCCTTACAAGCTTGAGTCAGAGCCCAGGACCCATGGCATAGGCTTTAACCCCCACACCGGGGAGGCAGAAACAGCAGATCCCTGGAACTGGTTGGCCAGCTAGTCTAGCAAGTAACTGATCTTTGAAACAAAATGAAAAGCCAAAATTGATCAGAGCAGGGTCCAGCACCTGGGGATTACCACTGAGACTATCATGTATGTGTATATGAGAGCACATGTACATATCATGTATGTGCACATGAAATCACACACAGATCATATATGTATGCATGAAAACACACATACACATCATGTATACATACATCAAAATCCACACATCTGTATATGATAGTACACATCACATAAAACAAGAAACTCCCACACACTATGTGTTTGCTTCCTGTATGTACCCACTTACATTTCAATCCTTGCTTGGCTATTTGCTGTCTACAAAAATTCTTGAAAAGAATCTGTGTCTGTCTGTGACCCAGACTCCTGGAAGGAGTTTCTGTGCCTGCAGAGACTGAAGCACAGGTTGCTGTGGAGAGACTGGATTTCTGTAGGGTCAGAGGTCAATGACTTTCTATTAGACTAGGCTTAGCTTCTGGAACAGCATTTGCTTGCCCAACTCTGAACTAACACCTCTTGATAATGAATAAGAACCTCTTAGAAACAACTAACTCAGCAGACAACTAGCTCCACCAACCCAGGAGCTAAGAATGTCCTCAGGTGGCATCTTGGGCCTACAGAAGAGCCCCTTCTCATTGTACCTGCCTCTCTGCAGTGCTCATCAATGGATTTCAAAGTTGCCTTGATTGATAACTTTCTTAGTTCTGTAAAACTATAAAACCCTCAAGAGAGTGCTTCTGAGAAGGAACATGGAAATGGGTAACCTAAGTCTTTGTTCCCATGCTGTTGTCACTCAAAATGCCCCCAGGATAAATGGTCTCTTATACTTTTGAGAGCTGTGTTTTGTGTCTGTATTGTCATGGTCCAGGCTTTCCACACACACAGTGTGTATAAAGGACACCCCTGACCTGTTGGCACACTCTGCAGTGTCCTCAAGCAGCTGCCATCTGACTTAGGTCTTAGATGTTCACTGACTGGAGTCATACTGTGCCTTCCCTTGGCCTGAGTTTCCATTTAATTAAACCCCTTGATGAAGCCAGTTTTGCCTGAAAGGCCTCTGTGTAAATGAGGACTGAAGACATGGCTCAGCAGGGAAGAACACGTGCTGCTCTTGTAAAGGCAAGGCTTCCATTTCCAGAACACATGAGCAGGCTTACAGCCATCTTTATCTCCAGTTCCTGGCATCCTCTCTCTCTTCTGGCACCCAAGAGCACTCTGTGGATGTAGCACCCTTCCAGACACATATTCAAGACATTCATATGCACAAAATAAAAAGCAACTGAAAAACATTTGCAACAGTCTATGTGTGTGAGAAATTAGTTACGTTTATTTTTCAGGAGTGTTACTGTATTATAAATGTCCTTGCCCTTCACCAAGGCAGAATACAATGGGTTAAGAGGTGAGAGTTGGGTTCACCATTGTTCAACTTTCTTATCTTGAACAAACTGCCCATGAGGCCCCTCTGCATCTGGAGGCAAAAGAGCCAAGTACACGGGGGTCTCTGCTCCTTCTTCGGGGCTTTTAGTGGCTTTTGGTCCTGCCATGTCGGTTCTGACCCATCCAGGGCAGCAAGCATTCAGGAGGATCTTGTCCTCTTTCCTCTCCTCATTGAGTTTCCTGGCATGGATTCTGGACAGGACTGTCACCCCAATCTTGGTGACTCCATATGCACTATTAGGCCAACCTTCTTTCGCATGTACTCCTTTCTTTGTGTCCTCCACAAACTTCTTCATGAGCCCCACCAGCTCCTCCTCAGTGATGGTCTCACTTCGAAACTTCTGCTGCAGCTCTGGGCTGCAGTTTTTCAGGGCCCTGAGACTCAGCATGCTGGACACATTCACCACTCTGCCTGAAAACACATCACCATGTAGAGAAGCATACACAAGAGCTTTGCATTTGGTGAGACATTAGATCAGAATGATTTCATTTGAGTCAGGGATGCAGAACAGGACTCAAGTAGCATAGAATCTGATTTCTTGCCTTTGAGGTTTGGTTAGTAGAGAAGCCAGATGACCATGAGGTGTGGTCCAGAGGGCCAGACAGGAGAGAGGACAGGAGTTCTGAGACAGCTATACTTAGTCAACTCTATACCTGAGACTCATAATTCCAAAGGAGCTCACTTGTCATCACTGGTTGTATTTAATGACCCGTGGTTCACATGCTATCCAAAAGTCTCGGGGTATTAGAGCAGTTCATGACAAATGTAATTGGATAGGTTTTTTTTTTTTTTTTTGTTTTGTTTTTTTAAGAAACGTGAAGCATGTTGATGGGGAGCTAGCATGAGCCTGGAGGATGCAAGGGTCAGATCGTAGAGTCCTGTGAGCAATTCTAAAGGCCTGATCTCCTTCCTGGAGGATTTTTGGAGGAGAGGTGTTTGTACAGATGTGAAGAAGTTCAGGAAAGGAGCCTGCTCCAGAAAGGAGGCCTCCTCAGAGGGTTTGCAGCAGTGCATCTTGACAGCTGAGACCTGCTGTGGAGCTGAGCTGAGGGAGGTTCTTGGGTATAATCTGAGGACTTGTGGGGACAGAATATTGTGACCAGTGGGATGTCAGTATGTGTGAAAAATGTATAGAAATTATTGGAATCCTAAAATCCGCATTGAGTGAGGATGTGGAAGAAATGGATCCTGGAATCATATTTGAAGGTTGAGGAAGAGTGGGACATGCAAAGAGCCAGTCAATGGCCACAAAAGAATTGAGCTCAAAGAGCAGAGCCACACCTCCAAGTGGCAGAGAGGCAGGTGCAGGGAGGGGGAGGAGCTGGGTCTGGATCTCAGGCAGACTCACCTTGGGGTTTTATCAGAGGGAGTAGTTCCTTGCAGACATCTTGGGTACCAAAGAAGTTGGTTTTCATTGTCACCTCTGCTTGAGTATGGAAGGGTGTGGGGTCAGCAACTTTCATGGGGAAAGAGAACCGAGTTAGCTGAGTGGAAATGTAAAGACCTAACACAGAGAGTTAGAGATCCACTTCCAAGTACAGTC
>NW_021613843.1:0-3669 GCF_004785775.1 Grammomys surdaster | reverse complement strand
GTCTTTAAAGACTACTGTTGTGGGCAAAGGCTTTACCACAGTGGTTACGTTCATTGGGCTTCCCTTTGGTATGTGTTCTTTTATGACTTTGAAGAGTACTGTGATGGGCAAAGGATTTATCACTCATAGGGTATGTGTTCTTTTATGACTCTGAAGATGACTGCTCCATGAAAAGGCTTTACCACATTGTTTACACTCATAGGGCTTCTCTCCAGTATGTGTTCTTTTATGACTCTGAAGAACACTGTTCCGTGCAAAGGCTTTACTACACTGTTTACATTCATAGGGCTTCTCTCCAGTATGTGTTCTTTTATGATTCTGAAGATGACTGTTCTGTGCAAAGGCTTTACCACATTGTTTACATTCATAGGGCTTCTCTCCAGTATGTGTTCTTTTATGATTCTGAAGGTGACTGTTCCGTGCAAAGGCTTTACCACACTGTTTACATTCATAGGGCTTCTCTCCAGTATGTGCCCTTTTATGCCTTTGAAGATAACTGCTCCATGCAAAGGCTTTACCACACTGTTTACATTCATAGGGCTTCTCTCCAGTATGTGTTCTTTTATGACTCTGAAGATAACTGCTCCATGCAAAGGCTTTACCACATTGTTTACATTCATAGGGCTTCTCTCCAGTATGTTTTCTTTTATGATTCTGAAGATTACTGTTCTGTGCAAAGGCTTTACCACACTGTTTACATTCATAGGGCTTCTCTCCAGTATGTTTTCTTTTATGATTCTGAAGGTGACTGTTCCGTGCAAAGGCTTTACCACACTGTTTACATTCATAGGGCTTCTCTCCAGTATGTGTTCTTTTATGATTCTGAAGATGACTGTTCTGTACAAAGGCTTTACCACATTGTTTACATTCATAGGGCTTCTCTCCAGTATGTGTTCTTTTATGACTCTGAAGATGACTGTTCTGTGCAAAGGCTTTACCACATTGTTTACATTCATAGGGCTTCTCTACAGTATGTTTTCTTTTAGGCCTTTGCAGATGGCTGTGGCTTCCAAAGGCTTCACCACCTCTGTTACAATCACAGGGTTTCTCTCCTGTGTTTGCTCTCCTATGCATTTCAAGACCACTCTCATATACAAAGGCTCCAGTAAGCATTCTTTTATGTATCTGAGGATGACTGTGACTTGAAAACACTTCATTACATTGGACACTTTTATAGGTTTTCTCTCCAGTGTGAATTCTTTCTTCCCTTTGAAGATGCCTGTGACATACAAAATCTTGATCACTTGGCATATATTTAAAAATTTTATCTACAGTATAAATTCTTCCATGCCTGTGTATGTCATTGGCCCTTTAGGAAGTTTTACCCCATGTATTATATTACTGAATATTTTTATATGTATGAATCACTTTTACAGTGTTTTCTAAATGTAATGAGAAATCAGATATAACAGGGTTTCATCATTTTGTTTATGTCCACGGTGTTCTCCTTTATTATGGGTTCCATTACATCTTTAAGGATATCTGTTATTGTAAAAGTATTTATTTCATGGCTCACATTCATAGCAATCTTTTCTCATATGTTTTTTTAAAAAATATATTTAAGAAACCGTGAAAGAGCCGGGCGGTGGTGGCGCACGCCTTTAATCCCAGCACTTGGGAGGCAGAGGCAGGAGGATTTCTGAGTTCAAGGCCAGCCTGGTCAACAGAGTGAGTTCCAGGACAGCCAGGACTACACAGAGAAACCCTGTCTCGAAAAACCAAAAAAAAAAAAAAAGAAACTGTGAAAGAACTCACAGCTTTTAAACAATGACTGCAGCCAGGCAGTGGTGGCGTATATCTTTAATCCCTGCACTTGGAAGGCAGAGGGAGGTGGGTTTCTGAGTTCAAGGCCAGCCTGGTCTACAAAGTGAGTTCCAGGACAGCCAGGGCTATACAGAGAAATCCTATGTTGAAAAACTAAAAAAAAGCCGGGCAGTGGTGGCGCATGCCTTTAATCCCAGCACTTGGGAGGCAGAGGCAGGTGGATTTCTGAGTTCGAGAGTTCGAGGCTAGCCTGGTCTACAGAGTGAGTCCAGGACAGCAAGGCTACACAGAGAAACCCTGTCTCGAAAAACCAAACCAAAAAAAAAAAAAAAAGAAAACCTAAAAAAAAAGAAAAGAAAAAGAAAAGAAAATCATATCAAGTTCAACAAATCTACTCAAAGTGGGAATAATAACTTATCATCTAAATGTTCTGGGAGAGAGAGAAGTACAGGGTTTCTATCAATATCTTTAAATAATTGGGAACTGCATCCTCTATATAAAAAGATAGATAGATAGATGAACAGAGATGTATGCGCCTTACAATATACTATTAAAGGTAGAATAACAAATAAAAGGTACCCATATTGCATTCCCACAATTTGAATTTTTGTACTCAAGAGACATATGTGGTATTCACATTTTTCTATGCAAATTTCTCAACCCTTATGAACTTCCACTATCACGAAACTCACCCACCTTCCTACATGTACGTGAGTAACATCTCCTTTATTGTGCACTGTTTGCTCATGAGAAGGATGTGGATGTATACACATAATGCATTCAAAGTGGATCCTTCTTGTAATATTCACAGGTATTAAGATTAAACAGACTGGCAGATCTGCATTTTAGTGTCAATGGGGCTTTGCTTCAAAGAGTACTATTGGTTAAGGCACTGTTTCCATGTATTCTACACTGAAGAATGCACTGCAAATGAAAATAGAATACCTGTCATAGAGGTACATGCATTTGTTAGAATTAAATACTCAATATCTTTAAAGCTCTGCTTATTTACACTGTCAGTTTTTTTTCTTTTTTCTTTTGGTTCTTTTGAGACAATGTTTCTTTGTGTAGCCCTGGCTGTCCTGGAACTCACTGTGTAGACCAGTCTTGCCTCGAACTCAGAAATTCACCTGCCTCTGCCTTCCAAGTGCTGGAATTAAAGGTGTCAGCCACCACCATCTGGCCTACACTGTTGTTTTTAACAAAAACATCAAGAACACATGGAGATTTCTTCAGAGGCATATTTGGATCACCACATAAATAAACCTTACCTTCCATGTTTTCTAGAATTTTGAGAATTCTTTTCATAACTGTGGTCTTCCCAATAATAGCCTGAAACATAGTACCAGAAAATGTATGATATGAATTTAGGCAAACTCTCTTCAGTGAACTTTAAACCATGTCTGATTGATTCACATCATTCTTCCTCCTTCTCAATTGAAATTATAGAAGAGCATCAACAACAACAAAAGAAGCAAACAAAATGACAAACAAACAAACATGCAAACCAAGAAACCAGTTGCATTCTGATTTTAAAAAGGAAAACAACATTAACAGTCTTACTTATAGCATTGAGGTTCCTGAAGGTCTCCAGCATCACCTCTTTGTAGAGCTTCTTCTGGGAAGGATCCAGCAAAGCCCATTCTTCCTGAGTAAAGTTTACAGTCACATCCTCATATGTCACTGCATCCTAAAACATCCCGTACATGCGAATAAAAGAAAGCATGGTGCTCACATAGTCAACATATATTTCATTGATATTGTATTCAAATGATTCCCACTTTTCCTCCAGTTACTTCCTGACAAAGCAGTTATAATGTAATTACAAAGCCTTTTTAGAAGGAAAGTGAATTAACAGGTTCACTTCTCTCATTTCTTTATCTTTCGAATAGGATATACATTTGC
>NW_021613842.1:0-4877 GCF_004785775.1 Grammomys surdaster | reverse complement strand
TGGTTGTTCGCTGTCACTGCAAACCCGGCTTGACTTACCACTGCAGGGTATCCCACAGGCATTGACTGCTCCTGGGGTTTTGCCATCATTACACCAGTATCGGCTATTGATCTGAAATATCCCATAGTCTGTGCTTTGGCCTCCAGGGTTGTAGTTTGTAGCTTGTGTGTTGTAATTGCTCTCGTGCTGAGCTAAACACACCCCTTAGAAGAAAAAGAAAAGATTTCAGTAAGCATCAACAGCAATGGATCTATACTTGATACAGAAATCAGCCTTTGAGCTGACACTACTTTAGAAGTGATGGACTAGACTTACAATCATGTGGTTAAATTATATAATATGCTACCACTAGTTCAGCCTGGGCATGGCAGTGTTGCCCAGGGTAGTCTCTGGTCTCTTGTGATCCTTCTGCCTCTGCCCTTCTAGTAGGTAGAACTGCTGTCCCAAGTCAGCAAGTAATTTTCAAGTGTCCCAAAGAGAACCCCTTTGAAGGCAAATCAATTTATACCAAGAATAACCAGGTAATAGGACTTTTATAACATAAACCTGTCACAGTGGTGCTCAATTTTATTCCCAGCAGTCGATAGGCAGAGGCTGGTGAATCTGTGTCTGTTGAGAACAGCCTGGTCTGAATGGCAAGTTCTGTTCCAGCCAGTGCTATATAGTGAAACCATGTCCCCTTCCAAATAAAATAACTATTTCTTCCATTACTTCTACCACCCACATATGCTATCTCATCCTTTAAGATACCTCTGCATAAAATAAACATGCAAATAGTAGTTAGGCACATTTAATAAATTGATATGAAACACATATGCTGCTAGATATGTTAATATTAGAAAATAAGGATTTTCTCAGCGAGATTATTCATATAATCAATTTGAATTTGCAGGTAAAGTAAGAATTTTTTCTTCTACTCTGTGTCACCAAGTGTCCATCTTTGGCACTGAGCTTGCAATCCCCTGCCTCAACGTCTCATTGCTTGCATTCCAGGAGTGTGCACCATCACAGATGTCTAATGAGAATACTGAGAGCAAGAACATCAGAACAGAAAAGGCTGTTCTCCAATTTCATCCATCCATCCACCCACACAGACATCTCTCTGTTGAGCAGTAGCCACTTGACTCAATTGTGATTGTGACAACATAGATGATGTAAGCCATAAGGAACTGTGCCTCATCCACATCTTCTGTTGTGGGCAACTAAGGGCTACCCCAAGGTGTCTTTATACTCAGTTTCTGAGGACCTCATTTAAACAGCAACAGGGGGCAAAGAGGATCCCTCTGCCCTGTGTAGAAAGGTCAAAAAATTTTTTTAAATTATCTCAAAAGTTGCACAGCATGATAAGAGAACTGAGGACAAATACTATGTCACTCCAGGATCTCAGGTCCCAAGTTCTGAATGATTGAGTTTCCCACCTGTTCTCAGTCTCCTTTCTCATGGGCTGTTGAGTCTGAAGGAACTGGAAAACCCAGTGACAGTTCAAGAGCACCTCAGGGCCTATCGCCTTAGCGTGGCACACAATGTCCCTTCCAAACGCTCACCCCAGCATCTCTGATTCAAAAGACACAAGTTGATGCTTTAGTCAAATGAACTGTCACACAGGGAGCAAACATGACATCGTGTGATGCAGCTCCCTCTCTGGTTGCTCAGTGCTCCCTTGTCCCTGTTCTGAAAGCTTAGCTGGAGGCATCAGGAAGAAGAGACTTACAGTCAGCCAGGCTGACTCCTCGGTAACCATCCATTCCATTGCTTTTCAGAATTTTGGCCAACTCGCAGCGCCCATAAATCTTGGCCTCCACAGAGACAGAAAGCATGAGGAGCCCCAGAGTCAGGAGAGCCTTCATGGTGACAGGTAGCTGGATCAGCTGCTGGCTGAGAGAAAGCATGCCTGCTATTTAAGCATCCTCCAAGTTCCTCCTTTCCCAACAGGTGGTGACCTTCTACTTTTGATCTGTGTGCAGAGCCAGAAGTTCCTCCACATCTATGGACTTTATCACTTGCCTTTCTTTCCCATATATTTTATGAGAGGTGTTCAGGTGGCCCAGGAGGAAGCACACAGTATTTATTTTAAATTGCTCATTAAAAATAAATGAGTACTTCTGTTTCTTTTTTCTGGTTTTTTGAGACAGGGTTTCTCTGTGTAGCCCTGGTTGTCCTGGATCTCACTCTGTAGACCAGGCTGGCCTTGAACTCAGAAATCCACCTGCCTCTGCCTCCCAAGTGCTGGGATTAAAGGTGTGTGACACCACTTCCAGGCTAGTACTTCTGTTTCTAAATGAGGGTTTTCATTCCATTTTATTATGAAGTTAAGCAACTAAAAGATCAAAGAAACAACTCATATTTACAGTTAAAATCAGCAACTACTTTCACCAACATGCCTTCATATTAAAGTATTCTATGTCCAGCCAACATTTTGCACTGATTTTTAAAAATCATTTTGTGAGTATGTCTCTCCCAAATGGACCTGCCATATGGACCTCTTTTTGACAAGGATGTGTCACATGACATGATGTGGTTGTCCAGAATTGAACTCAGGATCTGTGGAAGAGCAGCCATTGCTCTTAAAGTCTGAGCTATCTCTCCAGCCCCCAAGAAGTGTTTTACTCTTACACATTGGGAACATATGTCTTCAGGAAAAACTTTTTGTATTAGTACTGCTGAGTAAAAATATCAACCGCCATGTTTTAGTTTCCAGCACTGAGTACAAAAAGAAGATTCCACCACGTTCAGTAGTAATTCTAGTGCCTCCAACTACTCTAGTAAATGAGAAAGACTGCTTTGGAGGCTAGAGAAATGGCTCAGAATTTGGGAGCATGTGCTGATTCTCCAGAGGACCTGAGTTTGATTCCCAGCTGGAAGCTGCCTGTGTCTCCAGCCCCAGGGTCATCCAGTGCTTCTGGCCTCGGTAGGCACTAACTCTCATGCACACAGCCATACATGCACACAGTTCAAATGATCACAATAAGTTCTAAAAGAAGGGCTTTTTATACTGTCAAATCAGACAGAATGAACACAGGTTTCTCACCAACAATAACAAATACTTGCATTCTTGGGAAACACTTTCTTGGTAATTTTCTCTTGGCCCACCACCATGAGGCTGGCTAACTCTGAACAAGATGCAGATTCTATGGGAATCCTTTCTGTTCCTCACTCCTTCTGCCCTTCACCTTTGCTGGGAGTGACAGCATTCAACCCACATTCTGTACATACTCTGTGAGGGTTCCACAGATGTCTTAAGTTTTACAATGAACAACTTGTTACCCTGCTGTAGTTCATAATTCTTGAACAAGCTATTTCTGGCAGCTGACAGAGAGCCTTAGTTTCTCCTGTGCTGCAAAGGTGAGGTTTCTGGAATGCTCTCCCAAGTGCTGCAGCTGGCAAGGGGCAGGGCCATGTCAAACAAACTCGCTGCACAGATGTTGAGGGATGGCGCTGGCTCACCCACACCCATGACACCAGAGCCAGCTCTACTGTGCTGCCCAGGTGAAGTATGGAGCCACTCTCCTGAGTGTTATAGCTGAGGGGCGGGGCCAGAGCTCTGGTACTCACATACTTGAGGTCAGTTCTTCTGCAGAGGCCACAAGCAGGGTTAGTTCATCTGTTCTGCTTGGGTGAGGTGTAGAGCCCACTCTTCAAAGTACTACAGTCAAAGAGGGGCACAGCCAGCTCTGGGCATCCCTTAGACATAAACATGGTCCCAGGTGGCATCCCAGAACTGGAATACCCATCCATATGTAACATGGTAACATGGTAACAGTGACATAGAACCCCCGGCACCCCCACCACACACACACACACACACACACACACACACACACACACACTCATACACTTCTTAGGACCTCATACTCAGATATGGCCTTCAGGGCAGCAACGGCCAGGACCACAACATAGCCTCACGGGCAGTGCAGGCTACTCACATCATTTCTAATCACGCTCACATCTCCAGCTCTGCCTCTCCTTTTGTGCACACACTTTTCTGCTTCTCTTGCTTTCCCATCTCTGCATCCTTACCTAATCCTCTCAGTAGGCAGGCGAGGTCTGGTGTGGTCCAACTGGGTGTGGCAGAGAATGGTGCTTTCCCTTCCCTCTTTTATCTAAGGAAACTGTGGGCTCTCCGTGCTCCACAGCCTCCTCCACCGCTCCCTTTTCCTCTTCAGAGTCTCATGGTGAGTACTGGCTTTGATCACAGCTCTGCTTCAGGTTCTCACACTGGATGGCGATGATGTGCTCCTGAATCTGGGTCTGCATCAGCAGCTCGTCCACACATTCCAGCAGCTTTATGGATGGAGTAGATGTTGGGATGGACAACTTGCACTGGATCTGGGCCCTGATGGCAGCTCAGTTGGTCAGTCCACCAGATAGGACATTTTCTTTTTTCTTTTCTTTTTTTTTTTCTATTTTTTTGGTTTGGTTTGGTTTTTCGAGACAGGGTTTCTGTGTGTAGCCCTGGCTGTCCTGGAACTCACTTTGTAGACCAGGCTAGCCTTGAACTCTCGAAGTCAGAAATCTGCCTGCCTCTGCCTCCCAAGTGCTGGGATTAAAGGCAGAAGCCACCACTGCCCGGCTAGGACATTTTCTTTATTACTGCTTGGTATGATCTGGAATGCCCAGTCCTTTCTGCTCAATGTCACCTCTGGGCTGTGGTCCTGGGTGCTCTAGAAAGCAGACTGAGCAAGACTTCAGGAGCCAATGAGCAGGCAGCACCCCTCCACAACCTCTGTATCAGAACCTGCCTCCAGGTTCCTATCTTGTTTGAGTTCCTGCCCTGAATGCCCTTGATGTTAAGGCATTCGTGAAGAGGTATAAGCAAAATAAATCCTGTTCTTCTCAAGTTGATTTTACATTACAGTAATAGAGACCCTATCTGAGGC
>NW_021613841.1:0-13120 GCF_004785775.1 Grammomys surdaster | reverse complement strand
AGGGTCCATCCATATTTGAGTCCCAGCATGATAATGGCAGCTCTCAAGTGCTCTGAATCTAGTTACAGGAAATCTGATGGCCTCTTTTGGCTTTTGTTGGCACTGTACTCATATGGTGTACTCAAATGTGCATAAGCAAAGCATCTACATGTATGAAATAAAACAATTATAAAAAAAAACCCTTTAAAATGTATTGTAAATACTAACTAAAGTCCTTTGACCTGCTGATCTTGACTTTGGGAATGCTGAGAATTTAACACTAGATACAATTGAATATTAATCTAAAATCTCAGCAGAAATCTTTTTCTTTCTTTTCAGGCACCTCCCACCTCTGATATCCTGATGGAAATGGAGTACCTTGATATGGTCCTGAATGAAACCCTCAGAGTATACCCAATTGCTAATAGACTTGAGCGAGTCTGTAAAAAGGATGTTGAAATTGATGGTGTGTTTATGCCCAAAGGGTCAACAGTGATGATTCCTTCTTATGCTCTTCACCATGACCCACAGCACTGGCCAGAGCCTAAGGACTCCTGCCGCGAAAGGTACCAGAACAGGAACCCACTCTGCACTCTGCAGGATTGTGTATGTTATGATGTATCTTATAGAAAGATGATCTAAGTATGGTTTGTATACATTTCTATTCTGTGAGGAGAATGGCAGAGGGAGGGAAGAAAAGAGAGGAGAGGGAAAGTCACATGGGAAGAAAATATGAGCATTTAAATATAGAGTGTTTTTCTCCTTTTTCCTCAAGTAGTTAATGCCCCACTTAAGTGTGGGGCTGGTACCCAGTTTCAATGCATTTCAATGAAATGTACTTTTGGAAGATAGAACACAACATTATCTTGAATGGATTTTCAGTGTTTAAAGATGTAGTTCCTTTCTTGTTCCTTTTTATTTTTCTGACAGTCACAGGAATGGATAATGAATTCTGGTCATTTTCACCTCACATTTCCCTGTCTCTTCTCCCTCCCACTCATGTGGAATCCCTGTTTATCTTCAACCAGTCTCCTTCATGTTTTTATTTGTTTCTGGATTTTTCTATTTGTGACTTATGAGTTTACTTAGTGTTGCTTGCATAAGCATAAATGCAGGAGTTAAATACTAGAGAATGGTCAACTGTCCAGTGGCTGCACCATTGAAGAAAAACGTCTCTCTCTTCCTCCAAAACATCTCCTTAAGGAGGTGGCATCTCATGGGCACCTTCCCCACCCATGATGGAATGATGAAGTGCTTGCTCTTGTGTAGGTATCCACAGCTGCTGTGAGTTCATGAGTGCAGTGGGTGTGCCATATCCAGAAGTTAGTACTCACAGCACCCATTTCATTCACTGCCTCTTGCATTCTTTCTGCTCTTTCTTCTGTGATGTTTCCTGAACTTTGGAGGGGCTGAGAACTTCAACAGTGCTTATTTTCTACATTACGACCAGTCACAAGCTTCTGTGTTAAATGTCTCCCATTGCAAACTGAAACTTTTCTGTGCAAGGGTGAGATCAACACTAAAATTTGTGTGTAGATATAAATATTTAGATGACATTTTGTTACCATGTTCACTTAGCAAAACAATAGCAGTACATTGTCATCTAGTGCCTATGATGTCTGTTGCCATGATATTTTGACCAGATTTAGCATACCAGACATTAATTTCCTCTGATTTGAACCTCCAATCCAATTAGAAAATGATTGGTTCCCCCTATCCCATAACACCACTATTAGAATAATGTGTGCTCATGCCAAGATGTATTTTTTTAAAAAGATTTTGTTTATTTATTTTATAGCCATCATGAGTACACTGTAGCTGTCTTTAGACAACAACTGTAAGAGAGCATCAGATTCCATTACAGATGGTTGTGAGCCACCATGTGGTTGCTGGGAATTGATCTCAGGACTTTGGGAAGAGCAGTCAGTCCTCTTAACCTCTGAGCCATCTCTCTAGCTGAAGGAAGTAGTTTTTTAAAAACAGGATTCATCCTATCTCTATCACATGGAGACTCTTATAAGGGAAGTGGAATGAAAAGGACCTTTAGTGTAAACTTCTCAGAGCCAAATACTTGCAAGCAGAAGTTCATTGAAGTTTTTCCAAACTACCTATGTGTACTGGTTAGATGTCAAAAGGCAACTTCACATGTGTAGCTCTTATGCTTTCATTCTTTGTTAACATGTCATCTACTATTGTGTCTCCAGGTTCAGCAAGGAAAACAAGGGCAGCATTGATCCTTATATATACCTGCCCTTTGGAAATAGACCCAGAAACTCCATTGGCATGAGGTTTGCTCTCATGAATATGAAACTCGCTCTCACTAAAGTCCTGCAGAAGTTCTCCTTCCAGCCGTGTAAAGAAACACAGTTGATGGAGAAAACTATCTCTATAAATAGTGTTTTATGGGAGACCCTTTTCCAAGTGAAGGTTCTGAGTATAAAAATCATTATGTATATTTGAGTTTTAATAATTTGTTCTCTGACAAAATGAGCTATGTTTATCTAATGGGCCTTTTGTTCTATATCTGTATAAAATAGAACTTAATATTATGAGGAGTCAGCGTAGGCCAGTGTGGCAGGATTCCATGCATTCTGTTTGAAATTCTAGTCATGTCCATTTGAGATTGGGTATGTCATGTGCCATCCAGAGGTGCCATGGTCATGCCTTCAGTGTTTGTTGTGTGTTGACCTCTTCTCCCAGAGATCACAGAAGCCCTCTTCTCACAGTGTTTTCAACCAGTGATGTACATTAGAATTACAGAGTAACTTTAAAACTCATACATGGGGTCTGGGATGTTTCTCAGATGGCAAAATGTTTACCTGTTTTGTACAAGTCTCTAGTTATAATCCCCAGGACTACATAAATAAGCTGTGATGGTACATACTTATACTTACTACACTCAGGAATTAGAGGATTGAGTATCATAAATAATTCTTAGCTACTTAATGAATTTGAAGCCAACATGGTCTATGTCTCTCAAGGAGAATCCAGAAACTCAAGATGTCTGGTCTTTTTTGAAATCCTAATACAACTCACTCAGAGTGTGGCTTTAGAAGCTCATCTCTGAGACAGAGAAAGATGTGTTTAGTTTTCATCTGTTTCTTAAGGCAGTTGTATAACTTTATCCACACATGCCTTTAGTTAAAGCATTCCTTTTCACTAAAGCATTCAAATTATGTACAAGGATTTAGACAGGTTAAGCAAGGTTCTAGTTTTGAGACCTAATGGCCTACCTGGCATGAGGCAGATGCTCTTTCTAGCTCCAGTCATTTTAAAATGGACACTTCTTTGTCTCCATAACTTTGTTCCCCTTCCTTTTCCTGTGAGTAGAAGATTTTTTCCATTGGATGCTTTCCCCACTCATCATTGAAAGGCATCAGGCTAAATCATTTTCAAAGAATCTTGTAGAATTAGAGATTCCAATTCATCCAATCCTTGGAAGCCAAGAATAGATTCTAAAAAAGCAAGCAAAATATTTGTCCTACAGAGAAGACTTGCCCTGAATATGCTGAAGTGCATTAGTGAGATATGATCTGAAAGTTAGGGACTGTTAATAGAGTTGAAATGTATCATCTCATGGTTATCTTGTAAAACCAAACATAACTTTTCATGACTTAAAAAATAATATAACATAAAAACTAAGAATAAGGTTAAAAATGTTAAACTTTCTGTTTTACTCTAAATTTGCACAGAACATAAGTAGTATAAACTAGCATGAGTTTGTCTCAGGCCTTGACTACAATAGATTCTCAATCACCATTTTACATAATGTACATTTAGATGCAAGCTCTCAACATCTAATTGACACATCTTTTAGAATCATGGAGAATTAATGTACATTATATGATATTAAATGTAGCTTTTTGGTTCTGCAAAGCATTATTATCCCAAATACTTTTTCTTAAACTTTTCTTCTGGGGATCTTGTTGGTTTACTCATTGCTTTTCAACATTTTTCTTCCCCTGTTGCAGATACCTGTGAAATTAAGCAGAGAAGGACTTCTTCAACCAGCAAAACCCATTGTTCTAAAGGTTGTGCCAAGAGATGCAGTCATAACTGGAGCATGACTTTCCCCTCAAGGAGTTCTATTGGATTCTTCAGAAAGTACATTGAACCCTTTAATTTATCTCATGAATGAATTCCAGATAAAATGGGGCTTAATTGACTGTCTTGACTCGTGGTTACAGATTCATTACATCCATTGATCTTTCTCCATGTCTATCCAAATTACAATCTAATATAAAGGAGATGACAAGTCAGTGACAGAACAGAAAATTCACCTTCACTTCTTGTGGGACCATCTCTATCCACATTTGAATGTCTCTGTTAATTTCTTTTGATGGTAACCATGTTTCTGTAATTTGGTCAATAATTTTTTGAAGAAAAGGTGAACTATTGTGACATCTCTAATTGTACAATTGGTATCAGATGTTTTAGTTGCAATATTCTACACTAAAAGTCCTGTCCCTGTCTCCTTTCCCAACCATTGGCTGTTGACAACTTTATTTGCCAATCAAAGCCAACTGGGGGCAGGTTTCCTTTAACCTATATGTGGGACTCTACAAACAGTTTTTGAGGTATTATGATTAGCATAAGAACACAAGCTGCTACATTCTCCCTATTTTGTTCACTAAAGGCCTTGTCTTTCAGATATACACAGAACATAATTATAACAGTTTTGTAAACTATGAGGTATGATATACAGTAATAACATACAGTCTATCAATCTTGTCAATGTGGGTATATTGTTCTAACATCTATCTTACATTAAAGAGATTTCAATTCTATAAGTGAATTCTGTTCTGATTTTCCTTGCAGCACCATCTGAAAACCATCCTTTCAAAACTACATCATCTTTCTTAATGTTAAACAATTTAAGTTTGAATATGAGACTATAACTAGTCTTCAGCCCCATCAGAAATCAGAGAATGAATTAAATTTAACCCGAATGTATAGGAAGCACAAAAACATAGCTTTCAAAGCTTGACTAAATTATAGACACAGATGACTACTTGGACAGTCCCCTATACCACAAAACATTGAATCATCTGTCTTCAGCCTTCTGGCCAGTATCATCTAATGGACCTTCAGTGAAGCAGAAGCTATAAAAGACTAGCTTACTCTATCTTGGAAGAGCTAAGGTGCTGACTACCCAGCCCTTGCATCCTTTTCTGGAAAGTATTCTTTGTCTTCAGATGAATTAGGGTAATTCTTGCCTAGTGGCTACCTTGGCACAATAAGAAACTCTGCCTGGAGTAAACGATGCTCAATATCTTCTTTAAACTGTAATGTGATACTGTGAGGAGCAGACATGACTTATAGTCAAATGATCTTTAATAATGATCTAAATATTTAATATCTAAATTTAATAATCTGTCATATTCTGTGGATTTCTGTGGTTTTTGAAGACTATCTATATAAAGTATATAAAAACTGTTAATCCTTGACTACTCTTAGCTATTTCTACTTGAATAATATTCAAAACACTTTATTATAATTAAATTAGAATCTACTATAGTCATGGTTTTACTCTCTGATCCTCAACTTGCCTTATTTAATCATCCTAAACAGTTTGTAATAGTAGCTGGAAGGACTGTGTGGGTCAAAGCCTTTTGTTTTCACAAGTTGCATAGACACAATGCCTTTCTAAGAGTAACAATATTAATTCAGATTTTATATCAATATACAAAGATTTACACCAATGAAAACCTTAAATCTTTATCCATAAATAAATTCTGTACCAACGTAAGAAATGATAACTTCAATTTGCATCAGTTATAAAGAGTTGTACCAATATAAGTTTATGGCTATATGATGCTTTGCTTAAGAATAAATTCAGTAATCCATCCCATATATTTACTTCCTGTTCAAAATTATGACCATTCAAAAATTGTTCCTAAAAATGACTATCTATAATTTATAAAGTAACAATAACTGCACACCCTAACCCAAAGGATCAGGATGATGACTCTCCACAATTTCTTCCTGCTGAATAGGGGCAATGAAGATTTCTTTTAAAGGAGCAGGGAAGGGTAGGAAAATAAGAAACATTGGTTAGAAATAAGGTAACTAGCTTTAGCATTTATTATCCAGTCTCTGTATGTCTCGAAACCTCAGGGTTTATCTGAAGTTCTGGGATCTGTCTGAGAGGCTAGATGAATCAAGTCTATCGGGAATCAGCCCCACGTTCTGAAGTTGTTTTGAAAGCAAGTCTCTGGACAGCATCAGGAAGGAGGGAGTTGAAATACCAGGTTGTTTTAGTATTCCTGCAGACAAATCTTGTTAGAGCTTCAAATTTCGCAGTATATGAATCTTACAACCAAAATTATAGTACTATTAAGATATTTGTATGGTTTGTGTAAGGTGCACAGATCAGGGAAGTATGAAATTTTGCTTCTTATTTGAGGAGCTGAAAGACAACTATCCTTTTATACAGCAAACCAATAGTCACCATCAAACTAAATGAAGAGAAACTTGAAGCAATCCCACTAAAATCAGGGACTAGACAAGGCTACCCAGTCTCTCTCTCTACCTATTCAATATAGTACCCAAAGTTCTAGCCAGGGCAATTAGACAACAAAAGGAGGTCAAAGGGATACATACTGAAAAGGAAGAAGTCAAGATACCACTATTTGCAAAATATATGATAGTATACTTAAGTGACCCCAAAAATTCCACCAGAGAACTCTTACAGCTGATAAACAACTTCAGCAAAGAGGTTGGATGTAAAATTAACTCAAACAAATCAGTAGCCTTTCTCTAATCAAAGGACAAACTGGCTGAGAAAGAAATTAGGGAAATGACACCCTTCACAATAGTCACAACTATTATAAAATATCTTCGTGCAACTCCAATCAAGCAAGTGAAAGATCTGTATAAGAATTTAAAGTCTCTGAAAAAGAGATTGAAGAAGTCCTCAGAAGATGGAAAGTTCTCCTGTGTTCATGGATCAGCAGAATTAACATAGTAAAAATGGCCATCTTACAAAAAGCAATCTACAGATTCAATGCAATCCCCAACAAAATTCTCAGTCAATAATTCATAGAGTTAGAAAAACAATTTTCAAATTCATTTAGAATAACAAAAACCCCAGGATAGCAAGAACTCAACGATAAAAAAAATCTTCTGGGGGAATCACCATACCTGACCTCCTACAGAGCAATAGTGGCAAAACCAGATTGGTATTTGTACAGAGACAGATAGATCAATGGAATAGAATTGAAGACCCTAAATTAAACCCACATACTTATGATCACCTGATCTTTGTCAAAGAAGCCATAACTATTCAGTGGATAAAAGACAGCATATTCAACAAATGGTGCCAGCTCAAGTGGAGGTTGGCATGTAGAAGAATGTAAACTGATCCATTTTTATCTCCTTGCTCAAAGCTCATGTCCAAATGGATCAAAGACCTCCACATAAAGCCAGATACACTGAATCCCATAGAACAGAAAAGGGAAAGAGCCTCAAACATATTGACATAGGGGAAAATTTCCTGAAGAGAACACCAATGGCGTAGGCTCTAAGACAAATGGAATCTCATAAAATTGAAAGCCTTCTAAAAGGCAATAGACATTGTCAATAGGACAATATGACAACCTACAGACTGGGAAAAGGCAATCCTATATGTGATAGAGGGCTAATATCAAAAACATAATAAGGAATCAAGAAGTTAGGCTCCTGAGAACTAAATAATCCTATTAAAAATTCGGTATAGCGCTAAACAGAAAATTCTCAACTGAGGAATCATGACTGGCCTAGAAGCTCCTAAAGAAATGTTAAACATCTTTAGTTATTGGGAAAATGTAAATCAAAATGATCATGAGATTCTACCTCACACCAGTCAGAATGGCTAAGTTCCAAAACTCAGGTGACAGCTGATGATTATGAGGATGTGGAGCAAGGAACACTCTTTCATTGCTTGTGGCATTACAAGCTGTTACAACTACTCTGAAAATCTGTCTGGTGGTTCCTCAGAAAATTGAACACAGTAATACCTGAGGACCCAGCTATGCCACTCCTGTGCATATACTCAAAAGATGCTACAACATACAACAAGGGCACATTCTGCACTATGTTCATAGCAGCAAGTTCTTAGTGTACATAAGAGTATTGAAAGTTCAGATTCTGAGGAGTTTATACTAATAAAGAGCTAAAAATGGAGATTTGGCCTCCTTTAGTGACTTCAAAGAGCAGCAGAAATGATGGGAAACCTCTTTAAATCCTAGTGTTACTCTAGTGTCACTTCTTCCGGGAGGATTCAAACTGGATGCAAAAAAAAAAATAAAGGAAAACTTAAAATGATATGCTTTCAATGCCCTGTGTTTGAAGTGCAAAATTAACAAGAGAATTAAAAGTTAGATACCTACACTCCCATTCCTTTTAAACAACTACAAGAATTAAAAACTGCCTGTGCTCAGTATGGACCTACTGCTACATTCTCCATTCACATGTTAGATGGCCTGTCTACTAAAGCTCTTCCATCTGCAGATTGGAAACTGTTAGCTCATATATGTTTGGGAGGAGATTATCTGTTATTGAAAATGGAATTTTTTGAAAGATGCTGGCAGACAGCAGAGCTAAATGCTAGAGCTGGCAATCAGGTTACTTATGAGATGTTAACAGAAGGTTAACAGGATATACAGACTCTGTTATAATTTAATCCTGGTACTTATGGTCAAATTGGTGCTGCTGCTTGTAGGGCCTGGAATATCTTGCCTAATAAAAGGGATTTGTCTCAAGATATTAAAAAATAAGTCAGGGACCTGATAGTCTTTTTCAGGAGTTTTTGATATGCTGATTAAAGCATCAGGGAGAGTGTTTGGTGATACTAATGCTGGAATGCTTTTAGTAAAACAACTGGCTTATGAGAATGCAAACAGCCTGTCAGGCTGCCATAAGACTTTATAGAAAGACTGGCACTATTACAGACTATAATAGATTATGTTCTGAGATTGGTCCCTCTTATGTGCAGGGTATGCCCATGGCTGCTGCACTACAGGGAAATACTATACAAGTTTTGTTTCAAAAGACTGGAAAAGGAAAGAGAAGGGTTAATAGGCCTCTTTGAAGTTGTTTTGGGTGTGGACACACAGGGCATCTAGGGAGGAATTGTCTGAATAAAACTAAGGAAAATAATGAGAAAAAAAAACAAGACTGGATCCCAGTCCTTCTACCTACACAGTATTAACTCCTGAAATTGGGATGCAGGCTCTTCCTACCAGAATATATGGTCTGTTATTGTCAGAAACTGTAGGACTGTTACTGGAAAGAAGCAGTGCCACTATGGCAGGACTGATGATTGCTCTATGAGTTATAGATACAGATTGTACTGGGGTAATTAAAATTATGATCTCTTCACCTACCTATATTTGTGTCATCCAACTTGGACATAGTGTTGCTCAATTACTCCTTATACTGTTGATTATGACAGAAAATAAGGTTAAAGCTAATGATCGAGGAATGAAAGAGTTGGTTTTTCAGATTCTTACTGGGTTCAAGCAATAAAAGCTTTAAGTCATGAATTAGTTTTAAGAATAAATAGAAAAAAATTTACATGGTTGCTGGATATAGGAGCAGATGTATTAGTAATGACTTCTATACATTGGCCTAGATGTTGGCCGAAAACAACTGCCGTTACTCAATTACAAAAGCAGTGATCTCTTACATTGGGAAGATGACAAAGGACACTAAGGATGTTTTCAACCTAACATTGTTTCTAATTTTCCTGTTAATTTGTGGGGAAGAGATACAATGAAGGAAATGGGAGTCTTTTTATACAGTCCAAATAACAAAGTTACTCAACAAATGGTTGATTGTGGCTATTTGCCTAACCAAGGGGTATGAAAGCAAAATCAGTGAGAATTGGAGCCCATTCTATTACTCTTAGAAAAGGAAAAACAGGTCCAAGGTATTTTTAATGGAGACCATTAACAAGCCTGCACTCCATACAGATAAGATTACTGGGAAAGGGATGTTCCTGCATGAGTGGATCAGTGGTCTCTTACTTCAGAAAAAATTCTGGCCACTTAACAGCAAATGTAGGAGCAATTGCAATATGGCCACATTGAAACTTCTAGTTCCCACTGGAACTCACCTATATTTGCAATTTAAAAAATCAGACAAGTGGAGATTATTGTAAGATTTACAAAGGGTTAATGAAACCATGAAACTTATTGTGACCTTACAATCTGACTTACCTACACAAGCTGCCATTCCAAAAATTACATATAAAATTATCATAGATTTAAAAGATTGTTTTTATACTATTCTTTTCTATCCTGATGACTATCAAAGGTTTGCATCTAGTGTGCCTTTTTGCAATTTTACAGAGTACATGAAGTGATATCATTGGAAAGTTTTGCTTCAAGGTATGACTAATAGCCCCACATTATGTCAAAAATTTGTTACTGCTTCAATATAAAAGGTAAAGGCTTTGAATCCTTCTGTGTATATTATTCATTATATGGATGATATTTTATTAGCTTATCTCTCTGAAGGAGTTTTACTCTTTTGCTCTTTTACAACAAGAAAATCCTAATTCCTTTCAAAAGTTAACTAATGAGGGATGAATAGCTTTGTAGCAAGCAGAGGAAGGTATTAGTCAACAGCAAATACATTATACAGACTATGATAAATTGTTGGCAGTTTTTGTTCTTGCTACTTGTGTACCCACAGCAGTTCTTTAACAAAAGGTTCTGTTAATTTGGATTCATCTTTCTTCATTTCCATGTAAAGTTCTATCACTCTATTATGAAGCTGTTGCTGTTTTAATACAGAATTGTAGGATAGACTCACAAAAGTGTTTTGAGAAAGAACATGATAAGTATTTATTCCTTATTCCAAACAGCAATTAAATTGGTTATTGTAGAATACTGATATTTGGCTTATTTCATTTGCAAACTTTTCAGGCAAAACTGATAATCATTATCCAAAAGACAAGTTGTTACAATTTACCTCTATGTATGTTTTTGTGTTTCCTGTAAATTTACACATGCAGCCCATAGAAAATGTGTTTACTATATTTATAGATGACTCATCTAATGGGAAGGCAGCATATGTCATTAGATCACATGTTCATACTCTTGAGTTTTCCCTTGCTTCAGTACAAATAATTGAATTATATGTTGTAGCTGCTGTTTTTGAAATGTCGAAAAATTATGCTTTTAATTTGTATACTGATAGTCAATATATACCTCATGGTTTACAATTGCTTGAAACTATTTCTTTTTTTTAAGATACTGATAATACTCAAAAATTGCAATTATTTATTCAACCCAATTTAAGAGAATATACTTTTCTTTACATTATAGGACATTTAAGAGCTCATATGGGTTTGCCCAGATCCCTGAGTGAGGACAATCCAAAGAAGATTTGTATACCAGGAATGTTATAGGCCTTACACAGGAACAATTGGCCAAACAGTCACATTCTTTAAATCATCAAGATAGTAATAGGTTGAGATAACAATTTGGTATCTCTAGAGAATATGCATGTCAAATTGTAAAGACTTCTCCTCAAAGTCCTCAGTTTCTTTCTGTACCACACAATGGTGTTAATCCTCAAGGACTTGAATCTAATCAATTATAGCATATGGATGTTACTCATGTTTCTCATTTTGGAGAATTAAATATATACATGTGACTGTTTACACTTTCTCAGGCTTTTTAGTATCAATTGCTTTAACAGGAGAAGCAACTAAAAATATAATTAGTCACTGCCTACGTTGTTTTTCTATGCTGCATCTTCCAAATCAGATTAAAACAGACAATAGACCAGGCTACTGCAGTGGAGCATTTGAGACTTTCTGTTAACAATTTAATATTACCCAAATTACTAGGATCCCTTTCAATCCTCAAGGGCAAGGTAATGTAGAACAGGACCATGAAACTTTAAAACAATGTCTTTATAAAATAAAAGAAGGGGATTTATAGCCTCCATACACCAGAAAAGTATTTAAATCATGGTGTTTTTATATTAAATTTTAAAAATTTGAACATTCATCAACTTTCAGCTGCTGAGCGTTTTTTTTGGCATCCTCATATTTCCACTACATATGCTTCAGTGAAATGGAAGGATCCTATGACAGGCAAATGACATGGATCTGATCCTATACTCATTAGGGAACGAGGTCACATTTGTGTTTTTCTCAGGAAGTAAGTGAAGGGCAATGGCTGCTAGAAAGTTTGGTGCAACACATGGAAAATCCCACCTTCCTGCTTATTCCCTTTCTGATGATAATGATGATGATGGTTAAGTCTTCTGGGCCTATGTTCCTGATTCACCACTGGTACATTCAGCAGTGTGGTCCAGTCTGGAGATTCTTGTGACTCAACTTCTTGGATCTACCCTGACAGGGAGTCAATTTATAAGAGCATGACTTTTAATGCTTTTGGTGATGGGATTTCTGTTTGCTTTGTGAAGAATAGTACAAGTGATTGGTGTGTTTCTGTTTCCTCAAATTTGGAAGAGAAATGTTTCACAAACCATAGCTCAAAGCTTAGTATGGACATACCTAGACATTATAAGGGATTTGCCTCCAATCCTCATGAGATATGACCTTGTGTATCTGAATCCACAGAAAATGTGAAACTGGTATTTAACAAAACTGGTAGATGGAAAGATGTTATAATAAACCCCAGTGTAGTGTAATATTTCCAATAATATGCAAATTATTGATTGGGCAGGGAATCAATCAAACATTGGGCAAAAGGAGATGGCCATAGGCCTTTGGGAGTCAGAAACAGGCCATTTCCAATGGTATACATGGAAGTTAGCTGTATCTCCTTGTGAAGTTATGTTGGCAATAGACAATATTGGGACAGGATCTGGACTTTGAACAAGTGTTAGTGCATGTGGTAAGGGTGCTAATATTTCATTAATTGGCCATGTTAAAATTATTCTTGTTTCTTCTACAGGATTTAATGTAAGTTGTATTGATTGTACACTTTCTAATTGTGTTAGTGCACTGAATCCTGGCATGTCTTTTATGGCAGTCTACCAACCATCTTTTGTTTTATTGCCTGTGAGAATTGCAGGACCGTGGTATTCTGAAAAAAAGCTTGCAAATACTGGAAGAAGTGAGTCAGGTTTTATGCAGAAGCAGTGGTGCTAGCTATTAATGTAATTAAAGCTGCTATAA